>NW_018020610.1:793780-864377 GCF_002006095.1 Pseudomyrmex gracilis
TTTTTTTTTTTTTTTTTTACATACTTCCTCGTGCGCTTCGGACGAACTTGAGCTCAAGATGTGTGCGGACGCGCGATCGCTCCTTTCCTTCCTTCCTTTCTCTTAGAATCGCGCCGGCATAATTGACAAAACGATCGTAAACCAGTCAGCCAGCGGTGTCATCGTCGTAGCGAACGCGCGGCGTCAAGTTCATGTCTGACACACATTTGCCGATGACATTTTACAGTTATCTCCAGGTGACCGACCCACCTTGACGTGAAACCCTCCCTGCGGCGCCAGCCAGTTATCCGCCGCTGCTATCCGCTCACCATTTCCGGGGCCCACGACCAGCAGCGCTCCCGACAACCAAGGCGGCATCTTTCAGTCATCAAAATTACAAACGTAACCGATCTCCGGTGGTCGCAAAATCGGTCTTCGCACCGACAAAAGATGATAAAGAGACCGCTAAGCCTGTGGATAAATTCACGCAGCCCGGCTTATTGAAAAAAAGAACTTGCTCGCCGCGCGCGCCAGTGCCCTCTCGACGAAGATACGCGCGATATCTACAACCTAACTTAATCTGAGAAGTGACGTCACGGAAAGAGAGAGAGCGTGGACCAGTTCTAAAGGCCGAAGCACAGATTTTTGCATAATTCATAAGACATAAGAAAATCAACCAATCCAGCTTTTCGTTTTCATCCCTACTTCTTGTTCCAGAAAGCTTTGATTGGTTGATTTTCTTACTGTCTCATGCGTTATGCATTATGAAAAAGTCTGTGCTTCGGTCTTCATTCTTCTCTCTGTTTGAATCATGGTTCTAATTTGTGCTCTCTTTGACCGGCAAAGTATTGGGTTCGTTTCTCTTCTGCTTACTTCCATTTTGTAAAATCTCTCCGCCAGTTGGATCTCGCGCACGTGGCTACACCACGCAAGTTGGATGCGGGTTGGTGCGATTTAGTCGAGGTGTCTTAACCTTCGTATGCGGAAACGTATGAATTTTATTTTACAATCACTTCGAAGGCGATAGCGAAATTAAAAATGGAATATCAAATCGTTTACGTAAAGTCCGAACTTGCGTTTGGTAAGATCGATTTTTTGATGTTTTTGCGATTCGATTTTCAAAACGGTTCAAATATGGAACCCGATGAAACGGAACAAAGAATTTATTTTGTTTACACTTACGTGACTTTATGTGTGACGAATATATTTGTGTTTGTAAACATAAATTAAATGTATTTATATTTGTTATTTTAAACTGATATTTTTCGCTGTCTCAGCGTTTGTATTCTGTTTATTTGATTTTATTCGATAAATCTTGAGCGTTTGAAATGATTCCGTCACACACAGTAGATGTTGGAAACAAAATGAATTATTATAAAAACAATTGTAACATATTAAAGAATTTGTTGCACAATTGGTAATTAATGAATGTATCTGCTTGAATAAATTTAAAAAAAATACATTAAGTATGATATAATCTAGTATTTACTTAAATATTTTCTGACAGTAACTATATATATTTTTGTATGATGTAAGATATTGATATATTGTTGTATGATGTAAGATACCGATATATTTCTCAACGCATTCTTTTCCAACTGTTTTATATGACACAATATTTTAGTTAATTGATATCAATGATAGCGCAATTTGCATCACTGTTAAAAACATTAACATTCATGATTTTGAACATACTTTAATTAACATCAAAAACATTTAAATCATTGTTGTCTTACAGAGGCTCTAGCAGTTGCAAATTTAATTAACTCTGATGAGGGAAAAATAAAAATTAAATGTACTCAGCAAAATTTGAAAGGAGCAGACAATGTCATCTTGTATAAAGATTCAGAAGTAGTGGCGAAACGAGTTAGCGATATTACTCGATATTTTGCGAGAACAATGAAACAAAAGAACTTTTATGGCAAGTAGTAAATGTACTTTTTTTCTTTGAAATACACTTTTTAAGTTAAACTATTGTGTGGAACTTGCAATTTTCTTTTATATTGTTTATATATTATATTTTTATATTATTAGGCGATGCATCCTGTCCTCGAACGAAAACCGAGGTTGATCAGTGGTTGTCATTTGCCATAATGCTAGACAATTATTCATTTGCATCTGTAAACAAAGATACTTTGGCTTTCATGAACGATAAGATATTACGTACACAAACATATTTGGTCAACAAAAGTTTGACATTGGCTGACATTCATATGTTTGGTGCTTTGCTAAGAACAAGATACTTGAACGCTGAAGATCGGAAAACTTATGCTAATGTTACCAGATGGTACAAATACATGGAACATGTTTTCAACGATGTAATACAGATATGTAACGAAGATGCGAAAAAGAAATCTGTTCAAACTAAAGAAGATTCAGTGGAAAAACAAGCAAATTTGCGGTCGAAACAACAATCAAAATCTGAGAATTCTGATATTGATAAAAACTTGCGGAAACAGGAGGGTAAATTTATTGAATTACCTGAAGCAGAGATGGGCAAAGTAAAGTTATATTTGTATATATAAGTAAAACTGATTTGATCTATAACATAATTTACATTTATTTTCTAAAATTTGTGTTGTCACTACTTTGTAGGTGGTCGTGAGATTCCCACCGGAAGCAAGTGGCTATCTGCACATTGGTCATGCAAAAGCAGCTCTCTTGAATCAATATTACGCCGAGATCTATCAAGGACAGCTCATTATGAGATTTGATGACACCAATCCGGCGAAAGAGGACGCACATTTTGAAGACGCTATACTGGAAGATATAAAACTACTGGAAATTACACCCGATAAGTTTACATTTACCTCGAATTATTTCGACGTGTTAAAGGACTTTTGTACCACTTTACTAACAAAAGGATTGGCGTATGTTGATGACACTCCGGCAGATATAATGAAGGAACAGCGTGATCAAAAGTTAAAATCTAAAAACAGAGATAATTGTGAGCAATTTCTAAAAAATTACACATAGTTTCAGCATAACTTAACTTTTTTGTATTATCTTTTAAATGATATATAACTCAATACTATTGCAGCTGTTAAACAAAATCTTGCTTTGTGGGAAGAAATGCAACGTGGCACTGAGAAAGGTCAACAGTGTTGTGTCAGAGCGAAGATTGATTACGAATCAACCAATGGATGTATGCGCGATCCAACGATTTATCGTTGCAAGTCCGAGCCCCATCCGCGAACTGGAAGCAAATTCAAGTATTTACACATTTCTCAAAATTTTATTATTTTAATTGGGATGTTCATTGTTTATTGTTTTTTGTTTTATATTTGTTTTTCTCTAGGGTGTATCCTACTTACGATTTTGCCTGTCCGCTTGTTGATTCCATTGAAGGCGTTACCCACGCTCTACGCACAACAGAATATCACGACAGAGATGTTCAGTATTATTGGATACTCGATGCTCTGCAATTGCGTCGTCCCTATGTATGGGAATATTCGCGTTTGAATATGGCCAACACAGTATTATCGAAGAGAAAATTAACGTGGTTCGTAAACGAACGTCTAGTCGATGGGTGGGACGATCCGCGTCTTCCAACAGTGAGAGGTATTCTGAGACGAGGATTAACAGTACAGGCTTTGAAGCAATTCATTACCGCACAGGGAAGTTCCAGAACCGTCGTCGCTATGGAATGGGATAAGATATGGGCTTTCAACAAGAAAGTTATTGATCCAATTGCAACTAGATACACTGCATTAGAAAGTGATACGTTGGTAGACGTTGTCATAAAAAACCCTTCGCCTGAACAATGGATAGACGTACAGAAACATCCAAAAGATCCGTCCAGAGGCACTAAAAAATTGCGAGTGGGCTCCGATACTCTGTTGATAGAAAGAGCTGATGCCGAATCTTTTGTCGTTGGACAGAATGCGACTTTTATCAATTGGGGTAACTTAAAAATAACCGCGGTAGATCTGCAAAACAACAAAGTAGAGGCAGAGCTAAATCTGGAAGACAAAAATTACAAGAACACTGTAAAGGTCACATGGTTAACCAAGCCGAAAGACACGTGCAAAGACAAAGAAGTTCTAAGCACGAACCCGATAAAATGCTATGCTGTTTATTTCGATCACATTATAAATACGGCAAATATGGGCAAAGACGCCGATTTCAAGGATTTCGTTAACTGGAACACGAGAAAAGAAGTTCCGTTGCTGGGCGAGGTGGCGTTGAAAGACGTGAAGAAGGGAGAAATAATTCAGCTTCAGAGGAAGGGATTTTTTATTTGTGACGTTTCATATGAAGACGTCAGTCCTTATTCGTCATGCGTGCGACCTGTTATATTGTTCCATGTACCCGATGGACATGCTACAACTGTTGCATCGAATAATCAGGAAGACCAGAAGATTAATACAGCTGATACAAAAGTGAATGCAAATAAAGCGGAGGAAATTTCGAAGGAAATTAAGAAGCAAGGTGATAAAGTGCGAGATCTAAAAAGTGTGAAGGCAGACAAAGCTCAAATTGATGAACAAGTGAAAATTCTTCTAGAGTTGAAGAAAAATTACAAAACTGTGACTGGACAAGAGTGGAAGCCACAAGCTGCGGTCAACACAAGCGAAGCGGTTAACAAAAATACTTCCAAAGCAGAAGAAATTTCGAAAGAGATTAAGAATCAAGGCGATAAAGTGCGAAATCTAAAGAGTTCGAAGGCAGAGAAGAGCATTATTGATAAAGAGGTGCAAGTTCTTTTACAATTAAAGAAAGATTACAAAAATGTAAGTGGACAGGAGTGGAGTCCTCAAACTGCAGTCAATACAAATGGAACAAGTGACAAAANCACTTCCAAAGCNGAGGAGATTTCGAAAGAAATTAAGAATCAAGGCGATAAAGTGCGAAANNTNAAGAGTTCGAAGGCAGANAANAGNATTATTGATAAAGAGGTGCAAGTTCTTTTACAATTNAAGAAAGATTACAAAANTGTNAGTGGACAGGAGTGGAGTCCTCAAACTGCAGTCAATACAAATGGAACAAGTGACAAAAACACTTCCAAAGCGGAGGAGATTTCGAAAGAAATTAAGAATCAAGGCGATAAAGTGCGAAACTTGAAGAGTTCAAAGGCAGAGAAGAGCATTATTGATAAAGAAGTGCAAGTTCTTTTACAATTGAAAAAAGATTACAAAACCGTGAGTGGACAAGAATGGACTCCTCAAACTGCAGTCAATGCAAATGGAACAAATGACAAAAACACTTCCAAAGCGGAGGAGATTTCGAAAGAAATTAAGAATCAAGGCGATAAAGTGCGAAACTTGAAGAGTTCAAAGGCAGACAAAAGTATTATTGATAAAGAGGTGCAAGTTCTTTTACAATTGAAGAAAGATTACAAAACTGTGAGTGGACAGGAGTGGAGTCCTCAAACTGCAGTCAATGCAAATGAAACAAGTGACAAAAACACTTCCAAAGCGGAAGAGATTTCGAAAGAAATTAAGAATCAAGGCGATAAAGTGCGAAACTTGAAGAGCTCGAAGGCAGACAAAAGTATTATCGACGCGGAAGTAAACATTCTCTTGGAGTTGAAAAAGAATTACAAAACTTTGACTGGGCAAGAGTGGAAACCTCAAGCTGCAGTTACAAATGAGACGAGCGGCAAGAAAGCCGCGAATTCCTGCACCTCGCGTCCAAAGAGCGAATGTAAAAACTCAACGGATACAAATAAACAAACAACAGATACAAGTAAAAATGCAACGGATGCAAATAAGACAGGCACCCGATTGGGATTGGAGGCAAAAAAAGAGGAGAATTTTTTTGAATGGTACTCCCAAGTTATTACAAAAAGCGGAATGATTGAATATTACGATGTGTCAGGTTGTTACGTTCTTCGTCCGTGGACATGCAGTATATGGAAAATAATTAAAGATTACATCAACGAAACAATAACGGCACTTGGTGTTGAAGAATGTTATTTTCCGATGTTCGTCACTCGTGCCGCGTTAGAGAAAGAGAAGGAGCACATATCAGACTTCGCGCCGGAAGTCGCGTGGGTGACGAGATGCGGCGATTCGGATCTAGCGGAGCCTATAGCTATACGACCCACTTCGGAAACTGTTATGTATCCAGCGTACGCTAAATGGTTAAGATCGGACACTGAGTTGCCGCTGAAGCTCAATCAGTGGAATAACGTTGTGGTAACTTATTTATTGCTCAATACTTAGAACTTCTTGCTCCAACGACGATTAATTCGCATTCTCTGATGTTTTTTGTTTTCGTTTCCACAGAGATGGGAGTTTAAAGACCCGAAGCCTTTCTTACGTACCAGAGAATTTTTGTGGCAAGAGGGCCATACCGCGTTTGCTACCAAGAAGGAAGCGGAGGAGGAGGTATTGATCATATTAGATATGTACGCCAAAGTCTATGAGGATTTGCTGGCGGTGCCTGTGATTAAAGGCCGTAAAACTACAAAAGAGAAATTCGCGGGTGGCGATTACACTACTACCGTCGAGGCGTATATTTCGACCAGCGGTCGCGCCATACAGGGCGCAACGAGTCATCATTTGGGACAAAAGTTTTCCAAGATGTGTAACATTCAGGTGGAAGGTGCTGTTGAGGGAGAAAAGACGTTTGTCTATCAAAATTCGTGGGGCTTAACTACGCGAACAATCGGAGTCATGATAATGGTTAGTACGAAAATAAAATCGTTGTGATATGAACGTTGACATTTATCGGATTCGCATAAGCTACATTTGCTGTAATGCGCTGACACGTATCCTTTAATGTATCTACAGGTACATGGAGACGACAAAGGTTTGGTGCTGCCACCAAGAGTAGCTGGTGTACAAGCCGTTGTCGTTCCCTGTGGTATCACCGCAAGCATGTCGGAAGATAAAAAAGCCGCGCTTCTAAAAGAGTGTGATACTCTGTTTAACGAATTGAAAAGTAAGTTTAGAATAAAGGCTGATTTTAGGAACAATCGCACGCCTGGATGGAAGTTCAATCACTGGGAACTAAAAGGCGTGCCAGTGAGAATCGAATTAGGTCCCAAGGATCTAGAAAGAAATGAAGTAACGTTCGTACGCAGATACGACTCGGGAAGAATAGTTGTTAAACGTAACGAAGTGATTGAGAAATTAGATAAATTATTGAACGAGATACAATCTTATCTGTTCAATCGGTAAGTATTGCTTGTAATAATTTTAAATGTCATTATTTATTGATATTTGGTTAATAATTTTACGTGTAATTTTGTTTTCTCGTAGAGCAAAAGATGATCTCAACAGTCATGTCACGCAAGTAGATGAGTGGTCTAATTTCTGCTCCGAACTCGAAAAGAAAAATTTATTGCTCTCACCTTTCTGCGGAGAACCAACATGCGAGGATAACATTAAAGCTGATAGCGCAAGGTACAACTTATTATTTATTTTATTTTTTTTTTTTTCCATGAAAGACCATGTTTCTTACAACACAAATAATCAGATACTTTCAAATAGCCGATGAGTTTTTGTTACTGAATTTAAGTAATTTTTAATTAATTTTAACTTCTGAATGACTACAGAGATGTCAGCGACGAGCCTGGAGCGTTATCAATGGGTGCCAAGAGTCTTTGTATACCGTTTGATCAGCCAAAACCCCAAAAAGAAATTGAGAAACTAGGTTGTGTTCATCATAATTGCAAAAACAAAGCGAAATCTTACACGCTTTTCGGACGCTGTTACTGATTGCAATTAATTGAAAAACGAATTTTTTTCGTGTATAATTTATGTTATTTCTAAGCAGATTGAAATGTAAACAAAATGTCTAACCACACAGTTGAATCACAGTTTTAACTCGATCTTCTCCATTTAATTTATTTCATAAAGAAAATTTATTAAAGAAAAATTTATTTAAAGAAAATTGTATTTTATATAATATATAAATTCTTAAATCTTAAAATATACAATATACATGCATTTATAATTTTAAGTTTTTTTTTTTTTTTTTTAACATTCCAATATACATATGCACATGTTTTATGCGCTTACCTGCTTTGTATCGCTCGAAAATCAGTTAACTTCGCAACAACGAGAAGCGATTCGAGATCGATCTCGCGCGTGTTCGCGCGCCGATTGTTCTTCAATTTCAAGTATAATGGCTGCACTCGAATGAGACGCGAGCCCTCACCTCTCTTCCGTCGTACACTTTGACACAAGCTGGTCCTGGGCTTGTCCAAAATTCTAGTGCTCGCAGCCGTATATCAAATGACCGAAAGGATTCGCTTTGTCGTTGTAAGCATCGATGTAGCAACGAAGTATCATTTTGTTCGGGCGTTCGGTGCCGCTCTGAGGCGGAAATCGCGTCAACTTGCTGTCATCAGTTACAAGGAATAACGCGCGAAAAAAAAAAACGAGCAAGATAGAGAAATTCTCCGTGATTACTATACGTAAAATCTCCTGGCGCTTGCACTGTCCGTCCTCGGGAGGAGGAGGTCAGTGATGAGGAATCTATGAAGAATTACTGGCATGGCCACGCGACTCAGTCCCCGAAACTCGGAGGTGAACGCTCTTGAGCAACGGGGCTATCTGATCGGCAAGAAGATCGGACAGGTTGTGTGTTCATCTCTTCCCATTTCCTTTAATCCTTCATTCTTACACTTGTTTTCCGCCGTGTCTTCTCTGACTCGATCGTCTCTCACGATCGCTTCGCCACGCGTCTAAACATTCCGCACGTAATTTTGCGCGAAATTATAACGACGCTTTCTCAGGGCTCTTACGCAACCGTCCATCTGGCCGAGTACATCGATGGGCCGAGTTCCAAGAAGATGCGCTTGGCCTGTAAGATCTTTGACAAGGAAAAAGCGCCGGATGACTTCTTGGACAAGTTCTTTCCCCGCGAGCTCGAGATATTAACGAAGATAGAAAATCCGCACATCATTCAAGTAAGAGATACAGGAAGTCCATCTTCGCTCGTTGTGTTATATATATCCGGTATCCTGTATTGGGCGCAGGTACATAGTATTCTGCAACGCGGCCCGCGCGTCTTCATCTTCATGCGCTACGCCGACAACGGCGATCTGCTCGATTTCGTGAAGAACAACGGCGTCGTGCCGGAACAACAGTCGCGATTGTGGTTTCGTCAAATGGCGTCCGGTCTGCACTACCTTCACAATAAGAACATCGCGCATCGGGATCTCAAGTGCGAGAACATACTACTCTCGCGGAAGTTCAATGTGAAACTGGCGGACTTCGGTTTTGCTAGGTTCTGCATTGATCACGAGGGCAGACGGGTCCTCAGTCAGACGTACTGCGGTTCGGCGGCCTATGCCGCGCCGGAAGTTGTCGCCGGGACCCCGTACAATCCGAAGTTAGCGGACGTGTGGTCGCTCGGCATTATTCTCTTCATCATGCTCAACGCGACAATGCCGTTCGACGACGCGAATCTACGAAAGCTTCTCAAGGATCAGATGTCGCGCAATTGGGTGTTCAGATCGCGCGTCCGAGATACGGTGTCCACGCTGGCGAAGAACATCGTCCGTCAAATTCTCGAGCCCGACATCACGCTCAGGTTGACCCTCGAGAGAGTGCTGGGTCACGAGTGGGTGAGAACGAGGAAAGAGAAAACGAGCTCTCTCGTCGGAAGACTCGTCCATTCGGCGCCGCCGAGTCACACCCCGGTTACGACAGAAACATTAATATTTGTTTAAGATCTTCTGCGATACCACATTGGATGTAACGTCGGATTTTATTTTTTTTTTTTTTTTTTTTTTTTGCTGTAAAATATATTCGTAAATTACTCTTGAATCCTGACGTTACAATCAATACGGTGCAGCGACGAAAAGATTGATGCATCTCGCGAAAAAGAATTATTTCCAAGAAGTGTTAACAGTGATTTGCTCGTGTATTAGATGTGCGGAGGTAGTAACATGGGCGGATCGGATGCAACCGGAACCGGAAACATACCTGTCATAGCGAGAGCGCTTCCGGCGTTGAGAAATTCGGAAAATCAGAATCCAACGTCCGCGAAAACGGTAACCACCACTTCGGGAAAAGATCCGCAATTACTTGTCAACGTCGGATGAAGAAACGATAATTTGTGAAGGAACCCTTGTGTTCGACGCGTCGAAGATGTACAATTGGAAATACAGAAAAATGCAGAATCAAAAATAATAATCGAAGATGAGCATTTTTTCGAAAATATTTTTATATATTTGTTTTTACTAGTAATGTTTTTTTGTATAACCTTTTTATTACAATCACAATGCAAACTTACACAAATGTTGGTAACAAATATTGTTATTTAATAAATACGTTATGATTTTGACAGAAATTATAATTTGAGAGAAAGTTGATTATTTAGTTAATAACATTTTTAATAATTTTCAACAAATTTTTCATTTACTTCTTTTTTTTTTTCTACATTCTTTACAATTGCACAGTGCTGTATATCCAACTGTTGTACGCATATTGTTCAGTTCTTCGTCGCAAGCTTAAAAAAGAGAAATAGAAAAATCTGCCAACTGTATTAATGTATAAGTTTAATATGTGTATATATATATATATAGTTATTTTCTATTAATGTACAAAACTATACTCTTTTTTTTGGTTATACTTACATACATAATGCGATATTCCTGCTAGAGATGTAATAGTACGTTTAACGATATATGATATATATTTATCTTTTTTTTTTATATATCTAATGTTTACAAGTTTTGTTTTTGTTTTAAAATATAACAAATAATTTACACGATTCGATATCTCTTACATTGTTAGGTCGAGCTCGTTTAACATAGCACCTTGTGACACTGAAAACGATACTTAGCACACACATTATGAGGGGAATTATATAATCGTTTGTTATTTAAAAATTATACGCAACATAAAGAGAAAATAACCGAATTAAGATTTTGCAATCTAACTCTGCTTTGCAGAGTTTAGTGCGTGTTTGACGTATTTGGTCTTACAAGTTCATGCCCAATTCGCAACATTGCCCACTGATTCTCTCACACAAAAATCGGAAATCTCATTGTTGCACTTCTTTTGTGTGTGTGTGTGTGTGTGTGGATGTGTGTGTCTCTATTCTAAACTATCCTCTATTCTTAATTAAATTACTCTATTTATAATTGTGTTACTCTTCCGATCGAATTCGCATTCTTGTAACATGTAACAGCGACAACACAATCACGTTAGAAAATTCGCGCGATTTATTTTTCTATCCTAGATGATTTTATACGCGTCATTGAGAAATAAGAACAGAAGAAATGAAGGGTAAAAAAACCCCTTTGTTATATAAAATTTAGAATAGAGAATTAGAGACGTTTATCTACAATTTATCATCGTAAAATACACTTTACACGTGTCTATAAAACAATTGTAAGTATATAGAAAGCTTGATCTTTTTTTCCTTACGGAAAAGTAGACTTCGAGACGGTTACCGAAACTTACATCCATATAGCACGTCCGTGTATCTCAAAATTATTCCTAGATATCTATTCGAAATGTATGGAATATTTGCTGGATATCCACTGGACCTCTGTGTTATATGGATTTTTCTATAAATAAGATAATTCGATTGCACGATCATAAATATATCTTCGAAGTGGTTTTCTGTTGAATAAAGATAAAATATCGCTAAAACTGTTCCGCTCACCTGTGAAAGGGACGCATTGTTCTATTTACAGCGTATATAGTAGCGTTAAAAAACAAATGAGACGACACTACGACCAGATTTAAATATTTTTACAAGCGCCAGAGCCAGCATGCAGTAAGTCCACACACATCGAACGCGTATAAAAAAAAAAAAAACTGGCAGAACACATTACATATACATATATCGTAGTACTTTTTCGGAGAACGATACAAAACCCATTTCGCGGTTTCATACACTATTCATTGGGTTAGACCCATCCACCGGTCAATTTGTGAAACATTTCTTCGTTCAGCGTTTGATTCGCCTCTTTCGAACGCATCGACAAGAAAATGTAACCCCCTATAAATTCATGAACGACCTTGCAGTCGGCCGATTGACACTCGAAAATTATATTCTCTTCTTCGAATTGCACCATCATGTGCTTCACCTCCCAGTTAACATTCCACGCCTGTATAAAAAAAAAGAACGGTTATTTTTTTTTAAAACATTTTTCGCTAAACATTTGAAATGAAAATACACACAGAGAGAGAGATAGAGAGAGAGAGAGCACACGTACCTTCATAGTATTGTACCTCCAAGTCTTCAGGTGATCGCCACTGTGAAGTTCCATTCGCATCAGTCTGTTGTTGGCGATGCCTAGCAGCTCGTCCTTGTTTTTACCGGTGAATCGCACGATAAAAAGCGAAATGCCGTATTCAGGTAGGGATTGCCAGGCCTTGATGTAATTCAGCTTCGCTTCGATGAGAGACAGGTCTTTGACGTTTGCGTGCGCCTCCAAAATCCTCTGAACCAACTTTACGAAAAAAATAAAGTAATTTACTTGATTCGATTGATCACGCAGATTTTTTTTTTCTTTTTAATTGCAAACGAGCAGTTTACTTACTTTTCCTTTGAACTTCTTCGCAAATCTAGGCGCGACGTAGTCTTCCGGTATGATGTCTAAAGCGTTCGGATTGATAGCCGGTGCGGGCGCGGGCCTCTGCAGCTGCAGAAAAGCTATGATACTGTTTACTTCGCTTTCGTAAGACGCGTCGGCGAGAGTACGACCTTTAGCCGCTAATCTGCACGCGGCCATCCACTTTGCGTATTGTTGCTCCTGAAGCGTAACAGAGAATAATAGTTTTATATATTCGTGAAATCTGATAATAACACTCGTCGCTATGTGAACACTGAGTCTTAATTCGCTTACGTTGTCGCATCTGATCCACATCTCGGTCATGCCTTCGGCGCTGGGTACTTCTAATCTAATTCCATAGCGACCTTGCGACAAGTGCACGTCCGGTGTGACCTCGCAACCACGCAAATTAATTACGTAAACCGGCGACTCCGAACCGCCCGCCTCCTCTCTGCTCTTATACAGCCTGAGTTGAAGATCACGGCACGTGAACCAATAACGTTTGAACGCCTTCAGCGTGAAACGCTTCGGCTTGAAGAAACGCAATTCGTCGCAAAGCTCGGGCACTTGCGTGATGTCGCTAGGACCGTTGCTGACGTTGGCACCTTCCAGAGTCACCTGCAGATCCGTCAAGGCCGCGTCGATGTCGTCCTCGACGGGCGAGGTCGCACCGTTGCTGTCGTACGTGGGCTGCGGCACGCTCGCCTGAAGATTCACTTGTACCTGCGACAAATCAGAGAAGCGTAGGTGACATTGACTGCAGAGATCTGTTTTGTTGTTTTTCGTCTCAACATACGTCGCAAGAACGGGGCGAGTGAGTATGCAAAGATGTGCGAGGCAGAGATTTTGTGGGTCGAGGTGAGATGACCGTATCTTTTCTTGGACATGTTATCGTGTGTGACGTGCATTACGACTTAAGGACGTGGTTATTTGCATGCGTTATGTGTCGCGTGGGATTCTCTTCTCGAAGGAACGTAAACGTGAAGAAAATCGGTGAATGTGACCATAAATAGAATTATCAAGAATCGCAGATGATCAACTGAGCTATTAGTTAGCTTTCAAAAAGCTTGTCGAATTTGTGTCCACGACATACAAAAACAAATTTCAAATACCTGAAGCGCCGCGAACATCAGCATCTCTTCCTCGGTGCAGTCGATCTCCTCCGCGAGCAGTTGCCACTTGGCCTGTTCGTAGATCATGTTTATTCGGACCGCGTCGGTCTTCGGATTCAGATCGTAGAAGGAATAGAATTTGAACTTTAGCCTGAGCGTGTCGAACTCGCGAATGCCCTGTTCCATGATCGACAACGAGGAATCCAACCAAGCGACGTTCATCCTCGCCCGTTCGATCAGACTCTTCGGCCTGATCAGCTTTGTTCGCAGTTCCGGCGAGATCGACATCGGACTTTGCGCCAACGAGTCCGACAGTCCGCCGTTTAACGCCTCGAGACTCATGGTGCTGTTGTTGGCGTTGAACGAGCCGGTGCTACCGAAGCCAGGAGAGTTGTTGTTTCTCTTCCACGTGCTGGTATGCTGGAAATTCGCAAGTGCGAATTCGTAACATGTATTTCAACGTAAAAAAAATAGAAATATATCTCGAAAACAATATATTTAGATATTTTTTCAAGAAAAATTGCACGTCGGTTTTATTAAATATT
This sequence comes from Pseudomyrmex gracilis, assembly GCF_002006095.1. Classification (NCBI taxonomy): domain Eukaryota; kingdom Metazoa; phylum Arthropoda; class Insecta; order Hymenoptera; family Formicidae; genus Pseudomyrmex; species Pseudomyrmex gracilis. The sequence continues at coordinate 807,886 of NW_018020610.1, forward strand.
TTTTCTTATAAAACACACGCGCGCGCCCGAAACGGATAACAAAAATAAAATAAATCGTTTCCCGCCGTTCAACATCGCCGACAACAAAACGCTCGTGGAGTTTATTTTCATCCTAGATCTCACACACGTAGCTTACAGTGACGGGAGAGCTGATCGGCGTGCTGTGATTTCTAGTATTGGGCGTGACCGGGGCGCACATGAATGGATTCGATTGATCTAAGCTCCCCGTTGATCCTCTGGGACTCTGACTGGCCGGGATGAAGGTATTCGTGTCGGCTGGCACATTCAAGTGGCCGTTCTTTTGATTCTCGATCTTCTTCTTGGACGGTAGATCCTTCAAATTGTACTTCAGATGATTCGGTTCGAGAGGTTTGCAGAACGAGAGCTCTTCCGGATGTCTGATACCTGCGATAAGACATTCGTGGCAAAACAAACTTGTTAGAAAATTATTGTTTCCCATCGCCCAAATTTTGACAGGCCGCGCAATTCGCACATCGATTTGATGTAACAGCGACATTCATTTTTGCAAACGTGTTTGCTTGCAAGAGAACGAAGTAATTGACGAGCAAAGATCGCGTGCAATCGCGCAACGTTGTCTATTAGTGTCTATTTGCGAACATGACACACTGATCTCACATCACCAATGTCCATTTAGTAATAAAATCGCCATTCCGGCAGAAGTAGCATAACCGACAAGGCAGATGATTCGAAGCTTGCACAACAGCTCGCGTAAAAAAAACTCATCTTTATTTGACATCAATTTGTTCTACTTAGCGCGTGCAATTTTATTTTTTTTTTAAATTAATATTCAAAACGTCATTTCTTAAATGTTTGTTAGTTTCAAAATTCCGAAGAAATCTTTAGAGATTTACGTATAATTTTTGTAATAATTTATTTCGAACGTTCGATACACACGAACTGCAGACGATTTCATAAAATTTGAACTCGTCGCGAGACTCGGAGTAGATAGCGTTTGTGTGCGACGTGATTTTAAATTACTTCTCAAGTTGTAAAACGATAAGGCCGGTATCTCTTTTCTGCTGTTTCCTGTCTATTCGAAAGTCAGGTTTTATCCTTTGGACGGAATTATCGCGTTAACCCACTTCCTTGATTAAAAAGCCTCAGGTTTGTCGGCGGGGCTAAATGACAGCTGCGACGACTGGCGCGACCTTCGCGTGACGGTAAAAAATTCATCATTTGTAGTAGTAGTTTATTACTATGCGCACAGAGAATATTACCGACGCACAACGCTTTGTAACTTTAATCTCGTTGCTCGATGCAACAAAACTCTCCGTTTGTCACGTACACAATTTTACGCTTATTATAGTATCTACTTTTTTAATTAAAAAAAAAATACACAGTATAAAGAAACTATACTCAGTAAAAAAAAAAAAAGACATTTTCAAAAACTTTTTCTTATCTTGAAGATACTCCGCTCTACGGTGCGTCTCAGTTGACACGAGATAGCAACAGTCATTTAAATTAATCGTAGAAGGCAGCCAGTTTCGCTGTTGCGAAACTCAAATTACACAATGCTAATTCGAAGCGCACACGAAGTCCTTCAACGTGTTTGTTTTCGATTTTATTTTACTATCAGCCAAAAAACGTCAACGTGTGGATACACCGTAATTTTTTAATTTCAGAAGTACGTCGTACAAAAAACCAAGCGCGAAATAAAGTTCCATCTAATTAAAATCTACACGGAAAAAAAAACAGATTAATTGAATAAAAGACTGTGCGATTCTAACTTGCAAACGACGGAGTCGTTGCGAGCAGAACCGCTGTCCGAGTTGGTCGCGCTCATCATCGTCTATCTTTCTCTTTTACATCGCGCGCCTTAAACGGTGTCAATGGGTTCGCGACACTCACCGAGTTCTTTGCACAAATTGATGATCGCGTTGAACGTCTTGACGGAAAAATCTACACGGCAGTCGAGGCAGCGCATGTCCGGCAGTTGTACCCTCAGGGTCTTGTGCATCGGTGTGAAATGTAGAAGCGCGTCCGCCGCGACGCCGTACTGGTCCAGGGTGCTGCGCGTCCTGGTCAACCAGTGATTTCGCTCGGGCCACCAAAGCGCGTGATCCGACCAGTCCATGGCGATATCTGTGCGAAGAAGAAAGGAAAACATCTTAGAGCGCGAAGAAAAGAGAAGCGCGAGGATTAAGTCCGAGGCATAAGACGCGAGAAACGTGAAGCATTTAACACGTTGAAAGTCCATCCACCTGAGTAACGGGTCTTTCTCGTCACCTATTTGTGAGCGACGGGATTTATTACATATCTAACAAAGGAAATCTCGAAAATTTTTTTGATTTTGACAAAACTTCGCACACATTTAGAGGAAAGTAAATAGATAGAATGTAGAAATTTTCAGTTGTGATTTGATATTCGATTCTTATTGATTCGCGTGTTAAAGGAGTATCTTTAAGTAAGTTACGAACGTATAAGAGACACGTATAATAGGTACACACGACGTCTGCGCGGATTACTTAAAGATTCGAACGAGGGTGTCGAGTAAACCAAGGGTTTCCTCCCTCTGAAACCGCAGAAGAGACGGACGGAAAAATAAGACGTCCGACGACGGAATACGTCGAGGCGAACGATCGTTTGCGCGTCGCCAAAGGTCAATTTTCACAGCTGTTCGCGCCACATTTCCCACACGCGCTCCATTTAATGGATTTTGGGGTGCCCCGAGATCTGTGTGCGGGCCTCTTTCTGACCGTATCGTTTAAAACTCCCTCGCCGCACGCACGGAATTGCAATTACAAGGGGCCGTGCGCATCCAAGGGAGACCGTGAAATCGAATGTAGACGAGAGGAAATACACGCATGTGACACGTGTTGTGCAATTTACTTTTTAATAGCGTACAAATCACTTACTTTCGAAGTTATATTATAAATAATTATAAAATTATAAAATTATACAGAAAACAATCTCGATTGTACGCGCGTCGTCAACAAGACGAGTCCTAGACGCAAGTACGTCATAATCGAAATTCGCGATTGAGATTATTTTAAAACAGAACGTGCAGCAACAATTATTTTATAAATATAATTCAATGTTTGTAACAGATATATTTAATTAATTTCCTCATTAATTGAAGATGTAATTCGAAAAGTGATCAGCTCGTTAAACAACTAAAAGAAGAAATTCTCGTACGTGTATAGAGTAGCTCTTTCGCAGCAATTACAATTTTAAAGCCCGAGATAAATGCCAAATATTTATCCAACCATCAGACGGAACAATGGCGCGAATCGTAACGGCGCGCAGCTGCGTGCTATAAATATTTCGCGAATTTTGCGAGCAATTCGCGCTTTGTTTTTCGTTCAAACGGCGAGAGTTCTCGGATCTCCCACCCACACGCGCAGAAACGTACAAATTTATCTCTGTGTTCTGTTTTTTTTTTCTTTTCCATCTGCGTTTTCCTTCGTTCCACTTTTAACCGTGACAATCGCGCGCGCGTCTGCGATAATACATCCGTACGATGCGTCCGTAACGATCGAAAATCGCGCGCGTAATACATTTGTGTGAAACTCTGCGCTTTTTTTCGCGACTCGTATTGAAGCACAAGATGATCTGCGCTCTTTTTTTTATTTAAAGTTGTTTGTATTTATTTATCACATGTGTGATGCAGAAACAAAATCTAAAAATGATCGAGACGAAACAAATCTCTAAATGACAAGAAAACAAAATAAAAGATTTTTACGTATCAATTTTTAAAAATTTTAGATAATTAGTTTTTTTTATTCACTTACTTTTCAGACACAGAACTCTTAAAGAATTCAAATTTCTCATGTATAAAATTCTCTTGTTGTTTTCGAGAAAATGTTTCTGGAAAGTTTAAACTAGTAGTTTGACATATCATACATTCAGGATTTATCAATGACTGCCGATAAGACGGAGCAATCACTGATACGACCGAGAGAGATATTGATTATTATGAGTTGCATCCGGTTCTCGGCGGGAATGCGACGACGCTGACATTTGTCGACATTACGCTGAGAAACGACGGGACATTAAACTGCAACATGGGACAACATTCGCATTCAACATGCGACATTAAAAGGACAATATGGCGCGAGAGAAGCGCGTGACTTATTCGCATCGTTTTAAATCCACATGTTTCTTTGTTGTCTATGTTCGTCGTATCTTTGGCGATAAAAATCGAAGATAGTGCCTAAATTATTTTTTCTTTTTTTTTTTTTATCAAAAATAAGATAAAGTTCGAGTGAATTTTCGTGTTGTTAAATCGAACAAGGGTATATTATTCTCGCTACGTTTTAACGAACAAGACGAAAGATTCTCTCTAGGTGAAAGAGTATACACGATGAAAGCAAACGGCGTGTCGATCCGCTCGACAAGAAAGTGCTCGGCGCATAACAATAACGTGTGCCGATGTACGGCGTCGTGTACCGCTAAGGAGCGGCACCGTGACACACAAACGTTCAAGAACTACGTTGCTTCCTGAGTCGCGACAGCTTGTCGAAATTATTACGTTCTCCAAAATTCACAGCGAACGATACAAAAAAAAAAAAAATTAAATACCCCGACACAACGGTTCAGAAATACAAATTTAATACAAATAACAGATTGGCAACGAAGTCATTATTATTTATATCGGGGGGATGCGTTAAAAAAAATTAAATTCATCATCTTAAATTTTTAGCGCTACTATATAAATTACACAATGCCAGTACAAATGAATCTATGAATATACACAAGTGTGTCGTCAATCGATTTCATATGTTTTTTTTTGCTGTTAAAATTCTATCCTCGTTATTATCGCATATACCGACAAAGATGGGGGAGGAACGGATAGAGAATTTATAAGCCGATACGTGCGGCCGAAGTAGGATATAAAATTAAAGCGTCGCCGAATGCAGATTAGACTATTCATTTTGCGGTTGCCAATCGCTTTCGCGGCACGTTCCGGTAGCAACGACCGCGATATTTGCGCATGGCGCCTATTTATATCCCCCTCCGGAGGAGTTACCGAGAGAAAACCCTCTCTCGTACGACACTTAAAATTGTGGCACGAAACAGACCCCGCTCGTTAACGGAAAAGTGGCAAAAGTTACACAAGAAGAGATTTTCCTCCTCGAAGCGACGCGCGTTTGGGAAGCGTCGCGCGCACTTATCCAGAAGCGGAACAACACAGCAACGTGTGTTTCTTATGTACGCGCGCACATTGAGAAACAAATTTTCTATTTTAACGTCCTCGTGTCTGGAATCCGAAGAGCCCGATGATAGTGAGACTGAAGAGCCCGAGTTATTTCTGACCTTATCCGAGATAAAAGCAATTTTATCGAAAAAAAAAAAAAAAAAAACGTGAAACTAACACGCGATTTCTCGTTATCGTGTGATTACATCAAGGCGGTTGGATACGAATCCGCTAATACTTTTTTTTCAAGTCGAAAAGAAGTTCCAATAAATTGATTAAATAACGTAACTCTCTTATCGTTCAACGTTTTTTAAATAAATTATCTGTCAGGGTTGAAACACAGGCTTCTCGCGACACGACATCCTACAACACACGCTCGTTGACTCTCTCTCTCTCTCTCTCTCGAGAGAGAGAGAGAGTTAACACATGGCTGCGGAAGTACCGCGAGAGAATTAGATCCCCGAGAGTGGTGGCATTTTTACGCGAAGTTGCGCGTTACATCCGGCTGTACGTGTAAACGACGTAAAGGCTTGCACGTGCGGCCTGTGTAAACTCCGTAAGGACGTTTACAAACGCTACCCGACCCAAAAACGAAAGGGTTGATGTTTAATAAGGGAACAAAGCGGGGCACGGCGCACGTGGCCGGGCGCGCGCGCACACCCCTTCGTGTTCGCTCCGTGACGAACGGAAATTCGGGACGGCGCGAGATTACGATCCAATAACAAGACGCTCGCAATCCGTGCGTTGACGTGCATCAAACGCAACCCTCTCTCTTTTCATCTCTTCATATCCTTGCGAATTCCGGTACTGAAGGCAAGAAGAGCTTTTCACGTACGCCAAACCACCCTTCGCATTTCAGGCGAAGGAATGCGAGTTATTCGGCGTTGGAATGGGGTTGTAAGGACACGTGTTTAACCGAGCCTGTCAAGATTGTAGGGGAGATATTTTTCCGCAGAGACGAATCGGAGCATTTGGGACAAACAGAGTGTGAGCGAGATTTGAAGATACGTTAATCTCGCGTTTTTCTTTGTGTTTTTCGTTAGATCAATAAACGTGTCGCTTTTATTCTTCTGTATCGTTGAACAAATTGCGTCTCGTGCGAAATTATCAGTTAATTACACCAATCGCGCGCGCTCAAGATTGTAACGGTCAATGAAATCCAAAGCAATCGATTGTTTTTATTTTTTGCGGAATATTCAACCAAACTGTGCTCACAGAGCGGGAGATATGTTACGTAAACGTGATATCTCTCGCATATCGCGCGTAATATCTTATCAAACACGCGATGTGCAATTACGTAATTCGAAGAAAAGAATCTCATCTTGAGAACGAGATTATATACGCTGCATAAAATATATTCTCTATATAGCACACGCAAAACGCGCTGCAGCTTATCGGAATAAGAGACTATAGACGTGGGTCATCAGCATACCGCGATATCTTATCTCTTGTCGTTTCAAAATCTCGAGATATCAGAAGTTTGCGTAAACAAATGGAAGTAAACAAAACGCGGATAACGATATGGAAAAGAAGAGGTATTGTTTACCAGACGGTCGAGAAAAATACGTGACAAAGTAACATGTAAATCCGAGTCTCTTTTCGACAAACGAGAGACACGGTGTGTCTAAGTATCCTCCCTTCGCTACTCGTGTTTCTCGTCCCTTTTAACTTCGAAGTCTAAAGCGTGCTTCAAGCATTGTCGCGCCACCCTCTTGCGGCGCACAAAGACGCAGACATATATGCCGGAATATCACACAGAAGCTAGAACGAGCTTTTACATCCCTTTGGCTTCTCGCCCAATTAACCGCGTCGTTGCTCTCTCTCTTTCTTGTCTATCTATCTATCTCTCTCTCCTTCTCTTATTTTAAGACGACAAAGTTCCGCGACTTTATAAAGTCGCGGAACTTTGAACAGCCACAGAGTCAAAACGATATAAACGACGAAATATTGTGTTACATATGCAATTGGAAGAAAATATTTCACCGCGGTAGTTTCTGCCACTGTGACTTCATAAAAGATTATTTTCTCGTTGACTTTTATAGTTGACATAACTTGTTTTTTATTTACGACAATATAAAGTTTTTCCAAAACTTTGTAATAAAATGTCAACAATTTATATTATTTTTTATTCATGTTGTTAATAAGGTGCATATAAGATGAATAAAAACATATCAATATTAAAATATTAATATAATTTTTCGTATATTATTTTTATTTACGTTAATAAGACATAGAAAAATACAAGACTGAACGTGGTGACTTTTCGTAGTCTTTTAATTTATTCATAGCTACGAATTTACGACCGAAAGGATAAAAACGCACTTCAGCAATCAAGATCCACGTATGTCGTACATTCAACAGCGAAGACAAAAGACATGCAAATGAGGGGACCTGTTGCGTCGCGGTTCTAACTTATTTAACTTATTTAACCCTCTATCTCACCCCCTTGTATTACGTTGTAAGGTAATCGGTTTTTCACAGCGTGAGTGTGCGATTTAGATCTCGGGAGGGGAAGGAAATGCGTAATTGCTTCGATCGCGCGATGTCAGCGACGCAATTGATATAGAAGTTTCGTAATACTTCTACACTTTTGTTTTTTTATACTATTTACTCATGTTGTACATTAATAAATGCTTTTTTTTTTTTTTAAATAAAGCGAAGAGAAGTGGATCGCATCGTCGCTGAGAGAAACGATGAAACTCAGCTTGGAAAAGAAATTTACGTTAATAAAACGTTATTTGCTTTCGTGCACGCTGTCCGGCTTAATTGCTCTAAAACAAGCGCTGAGTCAAAGCCTGACGCCTTTAACTTGGCTTAATCCGTTTGTACCGCCGCGAAGCTCCAGATGTGCCACTGGTAATTCAATACCGCGCGAGATGAGGAGCGTAAGCCGCGTAACGATCAGAGTGCGTTCCGTAAAAGATGCGTCACGAAAGGCATCTTACGACATCGTTACAACTTGAGAATTTATATTGTCGGATCCCAACTCTCTCAGACTGTTACCTTATATCTGAAGTAATATTTCTCTCTCTCTCTCTCTCTCTCTTTCTCATTTGTCATTCGAAGAGAAATTTTTATTTCGTCAAAACAAGATTAACATTTTCTTACGATATTATAAATCGGTTTTAGTTCGTGTGCTCGATTGGAAACTTGTTTTCTCGTCATTTAAAAAGAGGTTTTTTTTATTAGTGCAATGTAGGTCTCCGTGCACTTCAAGTATCACGTGGCATTTGATCGCTCGCCAGAGTGCAACAGGTGTTCGTTTAATGCACACTTTTCATCGCGACATACATTTGAATAATTATTTCACAAAAATATAATTAGAGAAGTTGGAAGAGAGAGAGAGAGAGAGAGAAGAGAAAAAAAAGAATAATATATCATTCAAACGCGAAAGAGAAAATATGAAGATAAGATCGAAGAAGTGAATAATGCGTGTTGAAGGATATGTTTGTTCTGCGCTTCGTTTTCGTCGTGCGAAGAAGGTAGAACGCGCGATAAAACGTGATCGTCGGCTACAATGCCGGTAAATAAGAAAAACGACCGACGCAACGCTATGCCTCTATGGACTTCCTCCGTACGAGTGAATGAATATGTATGTTGAATTTAATTAACGTAGTCAAGGCCGTAACTGTTTCCGCTCCTTCTCGTCGTAGGCGTCATTTTGAGATCCCTCACTTTTTCTGAACTTTCTTAATAGTCAACGTGTTTTGTTTTAACGTAAAAAAGAGAACGTGTGATAACTTCGTTACACAATCTCTTCTATAAAAACTATTTAGTAATTTTGAGTGAAAAATCTTTTTTTTACAATTGTGGAAAACGTTTCGATCGTTTATTTATTTTTTTCGATCGTCTTCTTCAGCTTAAGAAGTTACAAAAATTATGAAATTTTGAATGGAATTAATTTATTTTTCAAGCTAAAGATGATGGAAAAAAATAAATAACAAAAAATCGCAACGTCCTACAGTTTTAACAGATTTTTCATTTATTTTCCACAAACATCGGTGATCTCTGCTCCAATTGTCTACTTATTACCGTTGTTATTTATTTTTAAAATGTGTTTCTTTCAAAGAGCATCTCCGCAATTTAAAATTTAAGTAATGTTGTATGATGAAACTTCGATTTTTTCCGTAACTATATGTGTGTAAAGAAAACAAGAACGGAAGGTCAAAGATATTCGAGGAACGCGGAAGATAATCCAAGTGTTATCCAGCTGTGTGCTGTTACTTATCCGATGATAGATAAAGATACATATTCAGGAGCGTCTCCGTCTTAAAATAGAATAATGTTAACCGTCGGAGTTCGCGCGAGCTTATTATGTAAAAAGTGCACACAGACATCGTCGCTATATTACATAAAATTCCCGTTTCGCGATATTCTTATCAAATACTTGGAAAAAGCAAACGACCGATGAAAAAAATCGTTGTCTTCGATACGTAGAAGACTGGGACTTTTGAAACGTGGGAGACCGCGACGATGAAATCGGGTCAGAACGGAACACTCCTTACGTTCGATATTTCGTATCCGCGAAATGATCGATACGACGTTTTCGCATGTGATTTCAGCTTTGTGAAAGAAGAACGCGATTATTATCACCTTTCACGTCGAAAATTGCGTTGAGTTTAGCGCAAAATGCAAGAACAGCTGGTACAAAAAGCACGAATGTTTTACGCTTGACCATCAATCGTTTAAAATATGCGACTAGGTGGAAAGATAGCGCGAACAGTGAGAGATAACGAAGCAGGAACGTATCGATTTCGTCGGCGAAACGATGGGCTGACACTATTCGCGCGATGCGGGTGTGTCTAACGAATTAGACCAATTACAGACGGTTGTGCATAAAAAAGACTGCTTTGAAGCGCGCAATTTTTCGAAAATCACACGTCGTCGTTTACGAAAGTAAAGTGAAATTGAAACGCCATATGTGCGAATAGTTTTTAACGTAAAAATAAAATAATTTGTTTGCTATTCAGCACAAGTGAAGATCTGAAAAAATCCGAAATCTTATTTTATTGAAATTTATTTTCGCACAGCCGCGTGCGCCTATAATTCGTGTTGGTGTTTTTTTACGTAGGCTTCGTCAAACGGATTCAGATTAATGCGTTGTTTATTGGCTTTAATCGCGTCTAATCAAACTCTAAATTACAAACGCGCTCGATTAACTGTTTTCAACTCGGCAACTTTCGATTGCCATATTACTTCTTTTTCTCCGACTTCGTTAATGTGTCTCTTGAGAAATGAAATATTCGAATTGTGTGCGGGGGTAATAATATTCGCGCGCACATTGTGCACAATCTGCCGCTTGTAGTGACGTTCGTCGCCTACACGCGATATCGTGCGAGATGAAAGATTGCAGGAAGTGCCTTCGCATTATAATCCTACGTAGACGCGCTTTTGCGACGCGCTAGTACACGCTCTCGCCGCTCGTAATGCTCGTAGTTTAGAAGTCCGCCTCCGTAGTGAATGGAAAATTGCTGCGCTACGCAAAAAAGAAAAAAACCATACATATTCCGCGTACGTGTGTGTACACACGCGATGCCGTGTGCACGCGGGACATGCGATACGCACGACGTAAGTGCGAAGAGCAAAAGAATTGGAGAATTTTGATGTTCAATTCGCACACCTTCCGGTTTTGTTCAGAATATAATTGCGTTTTTTTAATACAAAATTAATACTCTTGTGTAATGTGCGACCTGATCAACGCTGTTTACAAAACAAATGATTTTTTCTGACAAATACAAGACTTCTTCTTTTTTTTGGAGCGGCAAAAGACACAGAATAACGACGAAAGAATGTCATGACAAAAGATCCTGTACGAGCGAACGGCTACTCGTACGTGTGAGCAATTACACGAACGGCGAGGGAAGGTAGGAGCGGTTGAAATTGCGTGGTCGGGGGAAGAAAAGGACGAGAGAAGAGCACACGCGGGGGGAGAAAAAAAAGAGAGAGTCCTACAAAGGGAGGAAGAGAGACGAACGAGAGCGGCAAAAGCGAGAGCGGAGGGCGACATACGCACAGGGGGCGGAACGGAGGACAATAAATGTCAGAACAACGACCTCTCACGATGGCTCTGACTGTAGACGACCAGACGGATCTCGTCGAGCCATCGGTCGGCAAAATTCCCTCTCTCACTGTGACATCTCAATTCGAAATTACTGCACTTTGCCTGTCCGAAACAGGCACGTCAATATACGTCGCATCTTATGAATGAAATTAGCGTTGACTGAATAAAGTAGAGAGAAGAACAGATTTCTCTTGGCGAAGATGAAACGTTAATTTTCTCTCTCCAGATAAATTCTCATCGACGGAAATCCGATTAAAATAAACGTCAGAGATCTTGTAAAATATTTTGTGTGTCAAGCGGAAAAGAAAATGAAGTTTAAAATAAAAGTAAAAAAGAAAGTTAGATTCTAAGCGCTCGGCTCGTATTGGCCTTCCTTTCATTAATCTTAACTTAATAGAGCCTGTATATTGTTTTTATTAATTATATAAAATAAGTTTTGTTCGCGTGAATTTTTTATTCGCTATCGAGAATTAAAGGTCGTTGTAGATCGAGAAACACTCGGTTTGAGATAAGTCAAACAATTTACGTACAGCCTTGGAAAGATCCATGTTTAACTCTTCGAAATAAATATTCTTGCTTCGTGGCTCAACAAAACTTCGTGGAACGATCGTAAGACGATAACAGTAGTTGCATTTCTGGTTTCATACGTGATGTGTTTTTCTATGATTTTCCCGAGGCGTTCAGGCGCGACTCGCGAGAGAAATATGGCGTCATATGATAAATTTGGTTTAACGGCGTTCTCCTACCCTTTCGAGAGAGGAACTAGGTCATACCAAAATATATATTTATATACAGCTAAGGGGTTCCTAAAGGAGTGGTGGGGATGACTGGCAAGTCTGGAGGGATATTATTGGATCTTCACTCGCGGATCTCTCTCGGTGTCTTCTTCAAACAAATCACAGAGCGGGCTGGTGCTTCTTAAAAAGGTGTCTTGAAAGCAAGGTTGGGCTGATGAAGAAAGAATGCGTTAAGAATACATCGGAGTCGGTGTTACGCGCGAGATAAACTTCACAAAAGTCTATTCTAAGCTGAGAAAACACGCGTTAATTATGTAAACGCTTTAACGGCTAACTTAATAAAAGCAAACAACGGTTATGCTTATAAGCTAAACGAATATTGGATATAGTGCTCGGATTATTATAATTTAATTAAATTTATTGCAACAGTTCAACAATTTAAACATCGTGAAATTAAAAATAGTTTCTCTCGGCACGTTTATATTTTTTATTTTTTATTTAGACGACGTGTGTTGCTTTAGTTTTTCTTCCATCACATTTACGAACTACGTGCCGCGCGTCCACGATCAAATCTGCCATTGAATTTGCATTTCTCGTTATTCGCGCTCGCAAATCCCGTTCCGACTGGTTTAATCCTCCGACGCGCGGAGTAAAGAGAAGAAGGATCTCGAGGGAATTCAAAGCGCGATCGCGAGACAAATCGATTTCACCCTCGGCTGCGGTCGTTTCACAAAAAGATATCTCGAGCGAATCGCCGGTGCGACCGTTTTTCGCGCCGTTCCGACTAAAAGGAAAGCGAGCGGAAAAGGCGGGTGAGAACGAAGAGGGGAAAACGACGCCGGGCTATAAGGGGGCAAAGTGCAATTAGTAGCTCCACGGGAAATGCACGCGGTAATGAGAGACACCGACCTAGCCGTGTGTCGCGTCGTTGAATTCGCGTGCGCTTCCGGCGACATCGGCTTAATGCGCGGTTATATCTCTCTTCCCTCTTGTACGTTCTATCCGACTTTGCTTACCCCGCAAACGAGAGAGAAACACGAAACGAGTTTTTTTTTCCGAACTGTCAAAACAAAATAAAATACAAATTTTAGGTGTGTCACACATGTAAACATATTTTTTTAGTAAAACAATGAATTGTAAATTTCGCATGTAATAGTGCAATTATGTCCCTTAATGAGATATAAAAAAAAATAAATAAATAAACCGGATAATCTGTCTCTTAAAAAAATAATAAAATAAATATCTCTCACGTCTCTCAGAGAATCTGTTAATTTTTCTTTTGTCCGTATTTATCTTTTATTTCTTGCGGAACCTTTTCGAGCGCTTTGAAATAACTTGGTTGTTGTGATAGCCACTTTCCGACATACACACACACACACACACTCTCTCTCTCTCTCTCTCTCTATCTCTTTCTCTCTCTTTGCCTCGCCATGAGAAAAATCGCAACTGGAACGTCGTAAAACGCAAAAGACTTACGCACGAAGTCGTTCGCAAGGATAATAACCTTTTGTGGCTCTCAAACGAGAGAGAAAGAAAAAGAGAGAAAAAGAGTAGGAGAATTAATGTTGCAAAATGTATTCATGCCGATTGGGAAAGTTGGCTCGGGGCGAAAGAACGAAAGAGAGTGCGGACGATTATCGTCCGCTTCGCGTCTCTCGCGCGATCGATCGATCTATCGGTTTCTCCTTGAGGGAGGAGATTCTTCTCTTTCAATTCTTTTTCCGGGAATATTTATGGACCGAACTTTCTTCCGCTTCCGAATTCACCCTCCTCGTCAGTCGATAAAAACGCATAACGCGCGTCCACCACGCGGTCCGTAAATCAAAGAGGGTGCGGAACGGGAGGACCGATCGAGCTGTCACCGTTGTAAATAACTTTCGCTGATAGACTCGTAGCCTTCTGTAAGGGAAAGTCGGTTTTTTTTTTTTTTAGTGCTATTCGACGAAAAACGCACTGAGACTGGCTCGCGCACACCGAAGACAAATAGCTTCGGCAACAGGATTGCGTCAGAATCCGGCGACGAGGAATTACGCAACGACGGGGAGATATGTCGGTACGAACTGCAACTCGAAAACGCATGACAAGACACACACGAGTCTCTTTTTGCAAATCGGTGATTCAACAGTTACACTGTTCTGAAGATGTTTTCTTTAATTATAAAGAATGAAAAAAAATTATATCTACAAGATTTTTTTGCATTTGTCATGTGATTTCGACAGATAACATCAATCTATCACGCTGTGGGACGTATGGAAAACCACGGAAGGAAACAGACAAGCGCAAGGATATCGAACTTATCAGCATGTCCTTTAACTCCCCGCGCAGAGTATTATCGGTATTTCCGCTCTGTGTGATGTCAGAGCTCCTCCCTTTCCCCTCCACCGTAACGACGCTTCCGCCGTCGCGGCAGAAATCAGAGCTTTCCACTCGATGTCCGATACGACGCCCGTATCCCTGATCCGAAATGTTCATCGTGAAACGTCGGCAGTGAAATTCAAGCGGGAAAACTCATCATAAAACCTATTTTATTTTTTATCCATGTCTATCTTCTATTTTGTATCCATTTTCGCGTGTAACGCGCGAGCGAATGCGTCACCGCGCGGAGAAAACTCGTATTGTGGCGCGAAAAAAAAAAAACGTGCGAGATACGCGCATGTTCGATCTCGCGCGTCGCCCTTTTACTTCCGGATATCGCAACAACCCTCCTTATTGTGTACAACATACACATTTTTTCCCCTCCATATCGATTGATCGCGCGAACGCTCGTATTTAATAACAACGACAGTAATTACGCGATACCGCATCGCATTTTTCCGCGTACGCTACTCCGATTAATGTATGAATGGCGCCTTTTCATGCGAGAGCCACGCGCATTTCTAAGACGATAAACACTTCGATTCATGTAGAGCCTCGACATTCTATTGAGCAACATGCAGCGCTCGAGAATACTTTAGCGAATGTAAGTATATGTGGTACTCTCAAGTCGCGCGTGAAAACAAAATAAAAAAAAAAAAAGGGTGACGAAAGCGCATTTTGCTTCGAGATTCATAAACGGCGTTATTATTTTTTTTATATCGAAATAAAAGTAAAACTTTAAATATCGCGAAGAACCGCTTTTCACGTTTTCAGTTTCTAATATGAAAAAATTGCTCGCAATTTTTATACAAAGTGATAGTAATTTATTTATTTTTTATTTCAGTCAAGATCGACTTAATTGTTGGAGAATTCTTGAAAGAAATATTTAGTTATAGTTTTTATTGAATTTTTGCGGTCACTGCAATTGCAAGGTGTCGATTTTAAAACGTGAAAAAACGCGCGTTCTCTTTATGCGGGTTGAGAAAATTGCGATTTACGGGCATAAATGACAGACGCGACGGCGCGTATAGGATATTCGCCTTTGATCGGCCGCGCGATTCCCCGCGGTTGACTTGTATCGATTATTATTATCCCTCCGGTCGCGTCGTGCATCACTGTCGAACGTCGGCCTTTCATACGCCATTCAAACTTTTCAAGTGCGCTTAATTATCGTATCTATAAATAAAACGGCGCGTAACGTTCCCTTGATAATTCAACATAATGCGCATTGTACGGACGCGTCGCTCTCAATGAGCGCTTTAAAAAGCGCACAATGAGAGGAACAGTATTGCGTGCGTTAAAAGGGTGAAACAGCGAGAACGAACGGAAATCCCGAGTACGTGATGCGAACAGAAGAAAAAAAGAGGCAGAGATTGAAAAAAAATTGTAGTATAATACCGAAAATATCGTTATTTTGTCGTCGTTCTGCAAAATAATAAAATACTGCCCTTTCGCGCAAACTTTAAAAATATTTCTGCGCACTAATCAGTAGAAAAATGAAAAATTTAACAATTTTATATCTGAATGTTTATATCGAAATTTATGTTATGAGATTTGTTTAAATTTCGCGTACGAAGGATGTTCACATCAAAATATTGATAGCGAGAATTCGCTTTCGTAGATGTTTTTTTCCTTTTGACGAAAGTTCCAAAATTCGTTAGAAACGACGAAAAATCACGCGAATTCGCGAGACAAACGCGCTTGACAAACGGCGACATTGTGAGATACTAAACACCATGAATGGGCACGAAGGCGTCCGTCCGAGTGAATGGAAAGCGCGGAGAGACAAGTTCCGCCTACGCATCGGGGCCTCCACACAGGTAGACGGATATAATGTACACGTCGGTACACTTAGTTACGCGCTAATAGACGCCGTGAAAGATATGAGAAGGGGCCCTCGTGTAGGCGACGAGCCTAACATTCACCGCCTATGTGAAACCGTTCGGTTCACATGTGAAACGAAACCGGAGACGAACAAACCGAGTAAGAAATTATTCGAGTCCCGAGTGTGATGACGATATTACCCGCGACAAATAGAAGACTTTCATCTCGACTTGCGACTCGCGAGAGGTGGATTATTTCGACGTCATTTCGCACGCTAAAAAGTTTTTCTGCGACGAAGGCGAAATCCAACAGGTAGCTGTGTACGTCCGCACGCGATAAGATAAAACAACCGGCAAGATAATTTTTCACATAAATATTAGCGCAGACTGATAATTTTCGCACGGTACCAACACGAGACTGTATCTTCTCGCATTCTTTCGAGTGCGTACCTTTTTCTTTTTTTTTTTTTTTTTTGCCATATCGCGCATTGATAGTCCGCTCGAATATGCTCGGAATGCGACACGATGTGTATTTAACGCGAGTAATTTATGTCTTCGTCGCAGCAAAATTATCGATTAAAAAAAAAAAACAATTTTTATTGCGCGCTTATGTTACTCGAGAGGAACCTACACGTTGTGGAATGTCGAAAAAACAACATTGATTAATTTAATTTTATTAGCAACCTTGAAACTTCGTGTAATATCCACGTGTTTCAGCTTTCGCGTGCACGAAGAAAATATTTCTTCGATCGTGACCGCGAGTCTTCGGCGCATTTCGTGCTGCGAACCGAGGTGTCACGCAAGTTTTTCTTCGTGATGCAATTCGTACAGATAACGATCGCGTATCTTTCTCTCTCTCTCTCTCTCTCTCCCCCTCGCGAGTAGTTTATCCGCCCAAGTAGTTTAAGCGCGGCGGCTATTTTCGCAAGAGACTAATGCATTATGTCGAGAAGGTCCGCGGACGTTGCTCTTCAACGTCGCCCGTAATGGCACTTTGCGTCACGAAGTACATCCGTCGCGCGAGTGCACTTGCGAGTGCGATTGCTCCGTACGCGCGCGCGATCAGGATCACCATATAAGGTAAATGTTCCAATGAATGGAGAACATATAGCAGTGACATTTGTCAAAGAAATAACTATTAGATATGTAAATATTAATTGCAACAATTCTCTCAATTTTTTAAATATTTTTTATATGTTTCTTTATATTTTTTATTATTAGTTTTTAACTTTCTTCGCGTATAAATACTTCGTTAAAATTCTTGCTTTAAAATATCCGGCTATTTGGGGTGCTTGTCCGGGATCACACCGGGACGTTAACCTTCCGAGAAAGATCCTTCGAGAAAAAAAGGAGACAATTTTATTTGAAAAGAAACTCGAATTCACTGTGCCAGTCCATTGAACACAATGAAAGTAAGATTGTCTTGCCATTATATACACCGTGTAGCGCGAGTTTCGATAAATAAGGAGAAAATATCTCTTCTCGACGAGAACTTCTACGAAACTCACTCGCGGACTCGAATGTCTACACCTACAGCCGACGAGTTATTACGAAATTCGTGCGGGCAGAATCGGACGGCGCGAGTTTCAGCTGTATAATCGGCCACAGCAGCAGCAGCACTTCGGGAGCAAAGGCTTCGTTGACGTCACGAGCTATCTTTAAACCCCGGCATCGAGTCCAAACGCTTCGCACGCACGGACGCATGCACGCAAGCACGCAAAGCGCCGCGTATACACGCGAGATCAGAAACGGATGCGCTTGCCACGATGCTCCGCATTGCCGCGCGATGCGACTCGCACAATGTGCCATTGTCTCGCTCCTTTCTCCTTTCTTTGACGTCGTTTGCGGGGATCCGCATGAGTTTACGCTTGGGGATACGCAAGCGTGAAAACGTTGTATCCACATTCGGAACACCGTAAGAAATTTTAGGCTGAGAAACATGTGTTTTTTATACTTTGAAAAAAACACGCGAAACGCGATATCATTCCCGTGTGCCGGAAAACTAAATATTTATTTTATCTGTGAATCGACAATAAAAAAAAAGCGTACACATCCATGCAAATTCGAACGGTTACTTCTGTATGAGAAAGAAAGAGAGAGAGAGAGAGAGAGAGAGAGAGAGAGAGAGATGTGTGGATGCTGCGCGCGGACGTTGAGTCATCGTGCTGTTTTTACCAACGAAATTCTGGATCCCGGAGGGCAAACTTATTTATCACATAGAAAGAGAGAAAGTGAGAGACAGAGAGAATTGTCGAGTCAAGTAATAATCGCGTGACGAAAACGCAACAATGCGATTCGCGACGGTTGTAAAGAGACGGGATTATTAATTTGATAATTCGCGAAAGAGGCACAGATGCGTTTTACGAGACGCTCGCAGATCGAAATACGAGAAAGATAAAAAAAAAAAAAAATCGCGAAAAATAAAAACTTTATAAGATACGAAATATTCTCACGCAATTTATAAAAATATAAATAGGACACACACACACACAAATAACGTCAAGTTCCAAATTATCATTTTTTTTGCATTCAGAATATTTTGAATACGTATATATTTTTTAATTGCAAAATCCAGCTTTCTCTTATACCAAAAAATATAAATTTATTAAAACGAGCACATGAAACACGAGCTGCTGTTCGCTCGTGGCAAAACCCATGATATTGCAGAAACGCCCTGTGCACCGGACGGGGAAAGGACAGCTCACAGAATGCAGTCGCGCGAGTGAGTCATCCCCTCTTCCTGCTAACGTAATTTCGGTGATCGCGACACGTAACGTGTCGTCTCATCGATAATTACTAATGCGTTACATCCTTACACGAGCGGATGTGATCCCCGCAGTGATACACGTACGCAGAGATTAAATTTACACGCTTGCATCAGCACTGCCGGTAATACGAGACATATAAAAAATTCGCCTTCAAAACATAAATTCAAACGCAAGCAATTATGTTGATTTAAATAATTATCAGTGTTGAGGCTGCGCACATTACACTTGCAACTTTTTACGAACAGCTGCCGGGGACAGAACGGGAGGTAATATTTTACATACGAGATGCCACGTGATTAAAACGCAAACTAGTTCGCCTCTACGTATATAAACATCCTGTTTTTTTGATCGTTCTTATCAGTGCGACGTAAAAACAAAAATATCAACCGCGTGAGCTTCAATTCTGAGTTTTCTCGATCACCAAAGACCGAGGATTAATTCGAACATGCAAAAATTTCTCTAATATCTCTTAATCAGATTAATTGCATCTCTCAAGGAGATAATTTATGTCGATCTCTGCGCGGATGTATGCCTAATGAAACGAATTTCACATGCGGCACTCGTGACCTCGTTCGAACGAAACTTGAAACGTATATCGTTCGCGAGAGTCGTCGATCGCAAAGAAACGACATAACGTTCTGCACGAGCGAGTGCCATCGGCCGGAACGATCACGCTCTGCATAAAAGTGATCGACCCCGATTGAGATTCGATATCACGGTCTCGGGGCTAACAATATATAATAACAATTTTTTATATCGATGTGACTCTGCTGGCGCGGAACAAAAATTCTAATTCGATTGCGCGACATAAATATATCTCGATATTTTTACGTCACATTATTCCGAACTGATGTTATACGTATTAATGTTAACTTACTTTTTCATATAAATCACGTAAAATACGGGAAACGTCGCGCATTATCTGTTACATAACTAATCTATAACGCTCTTCCGTCCGATTAAAAGAAAAGATAAACTCGCAGAGGAGTCATTTGCGCGCGAGTGCAGTTTCCGGACATGAGGAGAGCTTTAAAAAAAAAAAAAAGAAAAAAAAACGCAACAGTAGATTCATTCAAACGACCCGTCACAATCACGTACAGCAGTCAATTAACGCGCATCGTCTTGCCGCGATATGCTCCGCGATACGTCGTAAAGTATCGCCTTTGTGTGTACACGCACACGGAATACATTAAAAATTAATCTTCAGACAACGACATGACGAGAAATAATTTCTCGAGTTTCGAAGAACTTATTGATACATACACATACAAACGCGGAATGTGAAAATTTTTCTCTCAAATCTGCCGCTATTAATTACGAGCGATATTACAGCACATGGAGTGGAATTTCAATTAAAAAATTTACAGCTTCTCAAATAATTGAAGACTTCTCCTAACTTGTGTGTTAAAGACTTTTCTTTTATTAAACATTTTACAACTTATCTTTATTGTTAAATATTGGCAATATATATATATTTTTTCTCCTTTTTATTTAATGTTTTTATATAGTTTTTTTTATCATTCTTATACCGAGATTGTGTATTTTCACTAACATATGCGTAATATAAATTTTGTTTTTTCAAGCACGCGATTTCGGTTCGATATGTTCTGCCTGGTGTCGATCTCCCGCGTGCGTGCGACACATTCGTCACATGTAATAATTGAGCGGCCAATGAACGCCCGGCGACACCGGGCTGAAGCAGAAATCGATCTACATTAAAGTAGATAGCCGCGCGATTCGAGGCAGAGCAAAACGGAGCGTGTCGCGATCGGATGTGAGAACGTCTATTAAATCATCATCTGTACATACAGCATTATTTTACCGCTCGAGTAATGTTCCTTTTTAGAAAATAGACTCACACGACGCTGTGTCTCGAATCGAAAAAATATTGTCCCACGAGCACCAGGCGTTGATTATTAAAATTATTTCTTTTCACAATTGTTCGGACTCATTTTTTGTTGATCGAAAGGGCGATTTATTTCGAGGTAGGGCGCGGGGGTGTGTATCCGTAAGTAATCCCATCATATCTCATCTGTGAATAAGCACCGCGCGGACGGTCTAATTGAACGGAATGAATTACAGGGATGTCGGTAGTTATTTCATTGAACTCTAACACGGTCGGCCGCGCGGTGGCCGACTTTTTGCACATTGTCCTTCTTTCTCATTGTCCGTTTTTGTTCGTCAAAAATACGTCTGTACACGTGCGTTACGCAAAATTGTTTTTATATCTCTCGTCTATCGCGTTTCTGTTACGCGAACACACACGGACACAAAGTCGAGCAACGTCAACTAGTTACGCGAACAAAGTTCTGCGAATAGAGCAGAACGGGTTGATTCACTTTTATTGTGGATCAGCCGCGATAAGGTCGACCGTCGACCGTTTACGCCCCTCTGTTGCAACGTTTGTAATCACTCGTGACATAATGAGACCTCCGAGATGAATTCCGAACTTGACGTCCAATCAACATTGTGTATCGAGCCACCTGCGTATCTCATTATTTCTTGCGTTTTGCTGTTATTTCATACATACGGGGAAAGCAGTCGTCGACCTCGATCATGTTACTCCTCGGTAAACTTCTACCGACGTAATTGATCGAAAAACGCGATTGTGTGCACTCGGCAATTCCGATCGACTCTTATTTATCGGTTTGTTAGTTCAGATTGCGTTCCGATCGAAGTAAGGGAAATATTTTATAAGAAATTTTTTCTCAATTTTGTTAAAATAACAAGACGAAGAAGTGAGTACTCTTCAACTCAAAGATCGCTCTTGCGCAAGTAGATTCGATGTTTTCGAACCGTGCCCGCATTATCGTCCTCCAGTTTCTTATCGAACAAAGAAACACGTGAGTTTAGAGAGAAACTAGTCAGAGGTTGACTAATAAAAAACGAGAGAATACGCAGTTAAGAAAAAAATGCGCGATAAGTACGGCTGTAGATAAAACGTAAAAAGAAACGTAGAGATAGAACACACAAACTAAACTACGAAGCGGAGAAAAACATTTAGCTTATTTAAAACGTCGTGCGCGCTCGTGTAAACTGCTTGAAAAAAAACTTGGAAATATACATCTCAAAATGCGATATTCTTCGAAAATTGCAATTTCTCTCATCATTTTGCAAATTGTCGAAAGATTTCTGTCGACAAAATAATTCGAACGTGCATCATTGGAATGTAGATCGGGTCGTTTCCAGTGTTTCTTGAAACAGTAGATGCAATAAAACCAAAAAAAAGCACATTAACCGAGGGTGCGGTCTGTTTGATCTCATCGTTGTCTAAGTTCTAAGCTGCCCATGGGGGGAAATTTCCGTTTGTGGTATACGAGAGAGCCGAAGACGTTACGACCTTCAACGCAGAATATAGCCGTTCGCGAACGATCGTTTCGCTTCTAGCAACAAAATGCGTTACGCATGTTCCAAGAATGCTGCATTTCTTTCCTTTATTTACTTGTAACTCCCTGTTGTCGCAAAAAAAAAGAGATTGTCACACTAAAGAAAACAAAAAAGATAAAAAGAGAAGATAGTAAAGAAGCAAAAAAATACAAAGAAAATAAAAAACAATTCAGCGTGTTATCAGTAGTTATATAACAATTTGTATCGTACTATAGCCAGCGCACACATACAAATATTTAAAAAATTTCATAAATTATAACAAATAAACGCTCAACCCTGATATTTTTTTCTACGTATTTTGAGAAAAAACATTTGTTTTATTAAATTAAAAAAAAAAAATATTTTTTGAGCTCGCTGGAGCTCGTTAAAATTAAGAATTTTAGGAAGAGGGATTGATTTTTTGTCATTCTCAATTATCTGTGCGAAAGTCTTTCTCCATCTTCGGTTAAAATCACGTTGACGCGCGACTCTTTAAATTCGACCGGAGCGACGATCGAGAGGAAACGGGAGAGAAAAAAAACGCCGTGTAAATTTGTGTTAATCATCGCGTGAATTCGTCGCCGCGCGACTCATAGACTTATAAGGCTCGTCCTTCGTGCTGTTAAACCGCAATAATGAAGTCACTCGGTCAAGGTTTCCGGAGCGGAGTTTCGTCGACGCCGCTGCTGGAACTCGCCGTTTCCGCGGCACGTGTCGGGTCGTCCGCGCTCTCTCTCATCACCGCCTCGAATATTTTCAGTACGACGAAATGTGCTTGCTAGCTCTCGCCGCGGCACGTACTACAGATAGAGATTCTATGTGCTCGAGTTATTCGAGAGAACGTCTGTCGCGCGTGTGATTCACTCGCTCAATTATCGTGAGTTCAACACTGTTCGTTCGACTGTGCGAAAAAAATTTATTCATATTTGAGAGAGAGAGAGAGAGAGAGAGAGAGAGAGAGAGAGAGAGAGAGAACCGTAGTTTTATCGCAATATCGAATTTATAGTTTTTAAAAGTAATTTTGTTTTGTCAGAAAAAAAATAAATGAGAATTCTCAACAACTAATGTCCAAGTGTCCAAATTAGCGCGCAATCGGCACTAATCGATTAGTCGAGACAACTGCGAGCTATAGCGCGGCATGTAGCATCACGCGATCATCGCGTTAGCATGTCTGTTCGTCACAGCTACGAAAAGATCATCGACGTCACTCGATGTGAATTATTGTATACACACATTCGAACTGGACTTTAAAACGTTAAGCCGAAGGTTATCTCTAGGAAAAGTTTTTCCAGCGCAAAATAGAGATTGATATTCGCGGAGTATTAACATGTTTCTGCAAACTATTTCGATTGCGAAGAATTGTGCCGCAAATGTGTTCTGTAAATTAAAAAACTTGAAAATCAAAAACCAGATATCGCGGATTTATTTCTAAACCTGACGCACGCCAACTCTTCTGGCTTTGACGAATATTATGGGTGACGTAATCTCCTCTTGGGTTTCTTCCCAGAAAGAATAGGATCCTTCGATCTAGTGTATCGCGGGCACACAAACAGAATTAAATCACCCTCTTAATCTACGATATCCATCCGTGTCACATCTTCCTGCTTCTCCATTTTCGTCTACAATATCTAGAATAAAATCTCTTTCGTCTATTCAATCTAAGAGATTCGAGAGAGAAATGAGCGAAGAATACACAAGAGATCCAAAGTGACAAATGTTTCCTTTCACGGAAATTGAAGAGAGAAGAGATAGATTTTCATCTCTCGATAAATTATATAATTCACCATAAAAACAAATTCAAGAAAGAAGCTAGCGTCGTCTGCATCTTGCGCGTTCCGCGCGATTCCGTGCGAAATACCGTAACAGCAAGACCTCGTCTTCAAAGAAGTCCAGGTGCAGATACAATGCATACCTTCGGAGTGCTCGCCATCTGAACGATCGAACGGCCGAGATCGCGAACGAACCTTCGTTCTCATTCGAGACCGGATGTGGGAAATTTCGTATTGTCGTCAAAAAAAAAAAACGTTTTTTTTTCTCTTTTTTCGACGAAAGGATCTTACGAAATTCTACTCGTATCAAATTGGTCTAACATTATCAACAAAAAAAAAAAAAAAAACATTCTCTGTAATGACAGTGTTTGTGTATGTAATATATTGCATACACGGGGTCGTTTTCACCGAAATGTTTCATCCCCTTCGCGTAAGGTAGTCGAGGCGATATAAAATTACGGTAATCCAACGCTTACACGTAATCCGAGCAGATAATTCGACTTAAGTGCTTTGCGGCGTGTCGACCTTCGGATTTAACCTTCGCGCGCTCCTCCTCGTCGATGACGAGAGACGTGGAAATTCTCGAGGCGGTATAGTTCACCCACAAGTTTTTCCTTTATTATTTTTTTTTCCCCCATCCTTCGCGTCTCTGAGAAAAACAACTTCTTTTGACCGAATCAACGCAATAGGGGAGAGACTCTCGCAAATGTTTCGAAAAGAACTCGAATTTGTAGACGACACATAAAACCACAGCGCAATATAGCAGTTTTATAACTTTGATTGCAAAACTGTACGTAAGTTTCGCCCGAGTTTTTTTTTTTTTGTTTTTTTTTTTTAATTAAAGGATCGCACTTCGTACAACACGAGCTCTCGCATTCTCGAATCGTGGAAATCGCGACCTAACGAAAAAGAAAGCTCTGCGGCGGGCGCACCGACGACGGGTCTTCTGCGGCTTCGCGGAAAGAGTCGTAAGAAGAATGCAGTCTTGTCATCGAGTTACTGACATACCGTACACACACACACACACACACATCGGCTCGAGTATCGTCCGACTTTTTCCTCCGTCATAACGTCGCGAAGCCACGTGTCTCACCAGTGCGAGTGTCAATTATTCGAGGCGTAAATAATCCACTTGATCATCACCGTTGATCACGAAATAACTCGAACGTAACAACCGGATAGCGAAAGCAATCATATGTATTCATAATCGGTCGAGAAAAAAATAAAGATTGTGTTAATTTATGTGAAAAACAACCGTACGAATTATTAGATTTTTTTCAAGAGGGTAATAATATAATTAAACAATAATCAAGAATATAATTAATTTACTCAAGAAAGAGCTCGCATACGCTCTGTTCCTCACACGCAACTCTACGGGATAGTAAACATAGTTGCGTCTCTCAACTTTACACATGAAAGTAAAATTTCGCTAAACAAGAAATTTCATAATGCGCCGATACACGTTTCGTAACAACATTAGATATGATCGAACCACTTCGAAGGCGCTTACGTAACGTGTTTACACATTGTAATGTGGAATTTAAAGCGCCAACAAATCGCGATGGATGAAGCGGCTAAACGAGCAGTTCAAAAGATCATTCTTGATTCCTAGGCGACCTAAGCGATAACCGCGAAAGAGAACGCGACATCAATTAATCTCTGCTACAATTCGCTGCATCCGAAGCAGCTTCGTTTACGGTTTAAATTTTTGATTTTTGTCCTATAATTAATTTATTATAAATAATTTTACATTCTAACTGATGTTCTATTTTGGCTCAAATTTGTCCTGAAAAGTTTTATTATCCTCGAAATTATGCGCATCTTCGACCGAACGCTCTCGTCCATCAGGATGCATCAAATTGTGGCTTCGGGACACCCGGTGTATTTACATAAGAGCACCACGGGGCTGGTAATACGCGTCGACTGGTCCGGTTCGAAGTGGTCGAGTGGCGATGCGGAGGGAACCTGCACGGCTACGTTAACCTGTTGGGGCCGGCGCGGCAGAACAAAAAAGGAAAGAGGACCAGTCAACAAAAGATATGGCTG
Source organism: Pseudomyrmex gracilis (assembly GCF_002006095.1). Classification (NCBI taxonomy): domain Eukaryota; kingdom Metazoa; phylum Arthropoda; class Insecta; order Hymenoptera; family Formicidae; genus Pseudomyrmex; species Pseudomyrmex gracilis. The sequence continues at coordinate 833,969 of NW_018020610.1, forward strand.
CCGGATTTTTCTACCTGGCTCCGCGACATGCTCGATATTTTTCGTGCCGCCCTCTCTTCGCTCGACTAATCAATTATATACAATATGTTAAATAGATGTTTACAACAAATCACCAATCTCGCTAAGGTGACAATTTTAATCGTCGATTTTATTTAAACGATGTTTCTTGAAAAAATTTCTTGAGACTGCGTGTGTGTAGTAAATATTTGAATTTTGAAACGCGTCAGATCGAACGAAAAGTAACAAAAGAGAGAGAGAGACAGCGACTGATTTCTGTGGACACATCTTGTTTGTGTATACGAGCGCTGCCTTTTTTTTTTTTCCGCAACAACATCACCCATCCGTAATTTCATCCCTCGCGCGCAGAAACGGGATTGAATAATGCAACCGCACTTGTTACTTCACGTCGTAACATATTCATGCGTCACGTCTCGATCTCTCCGCGCGAAAGAGAATTGGGCGTCACTTCGATTAATAATTCACTCTCTCACAGAAGAGACTTGGGAAGAAACAACAGATAAGAGTGGTTATCTCTGTTTGAAAATCAATTGTGTTTCGAGACAAGCGAAAAGCCATTCTCCAACCACCGCCGTGTGTTCGTTAAAACTAACAAGTTTGTTTTTTTTTCAACATTGCATTTTATCGTGCGCTTCCACGCGCATAAATCGTTCTTTATGAAATTAATTATTCAAAGAAATGACACATTCGTTTGCAATTCGTTAATGGACTTTTCAACGCGTGACCGGAATAATCGCGCATTCGTCATTGCATGCGAAGTATGATGTACGTACAATACGAAAGATGAGCGAAAACCAGAGATCGACGATAGCGTGAAATTATCGTTGCCGTATGTACTTTTGTCGCACGCGCAAAGGAATATCGTCACACTCGAGATATGACGATACTTTTTATCGCGCGACGGTCGAACAAACAACTCACTCGAATTCTTTTCTTCACGGAAGCGTTTCTTCGCCACGATTAAGCGAAAATTTTCGACACAGCCACGAAGTTTTGCCAAAAATGATTGCTTCGACCGGATGAATCGAAGACGACGACGAAATTGATTTTTAGCTTGTTAGATCGTATTTTTCAAATATCGTAGTTTTACAAAAAACGAGTTGTGATCGTCGATCTGGCAACAAACAAAATTTTGATAAAAATAAATAAAGTTAAAATAAATAAAAACAAGTAACAATTTCTTATTTTCCGGTCTCATGGTTGCCAATAAAACAATTCATTCCATACGTATGTGAATAAAATAACCGAATAAATTCAACAAAACTTCGACGTTCATGTATAAATCAAATTTAAAGTTTTTAAATTTCTTTTTACGTAACAAATAAACAACCTTGTTTTATTTATCTCTAACGCAAATGGATGGGAACCGGCTCGTTCGATCGATCGGAATTGGCTAATTCACCGAGGATGAAACCGTCGAGCAGCAACTGCTCGGCCAATTATCCGCGGCTTGCCGATGCGCGAGTAATCGATGTTTTCAGCCTTGTTAAATTAGTTTCGACAAAACTTGACCGATGATTCAGACTCATGCGGGTGAGAATTTACAAGTTAATAAAATTTCAAACAAGTTAATATCTTTTTCTTTTTGACACAACAATTACTATTGCGAAACCTCTACCCAATTTTTTTCGCATCAGACAATTAACTGCATTTAATCAATTATTCAGATGCTTCCGCGCTTATGCGCGCTGTTTCATATATTTGCGTAATCTTTAAACATTTTTATTAAGCAAAACCAAACACACGCAACATTGCCGCACTCAAAGTTTAACGAGCGTACAATGCATGCGCGTCGTTTCGCCGGTAATTTCAAAATTGGAGCACGAGTGATCGTCAATTTTTTGCGCCTAATGTGACTTTGAATTTTATTCGTGAGAAATCGAGACATTAGAATCGGAGATCGAATTCGCATTTGTGTGCGACGAAAACAACGCGTTCGAGCGAGCAGTCGACGAAAAGGCGAGAGAGAAACGGGCGTGAAAAGAAAAATCGGAGAAGGGAGAAAGAGAAAGAGAGAGAGAGAGAGAGGAAGAGAGAGGATAAGAGAAACACAGTTGCACTCACCGAGATCCTCCACGAGGCGTAGCATGACACCGCCGATGTGCAGTTCTCCCTTCACACGTAAACTCCTTTCGACCTGCAGATCTGTCACGTAGACGCGCAGCACCCAGCTGCCGTCCACTTCGTGACCGTCGGAGTACATTGTGTGTCGCGCGTGTTGTAACTTTTGACGGGGGACGCGTTGGCACGAAAAAAAAACACACCGCCGCGGTAACGCGGCTGTCTTCACTCTTTCGGACTCTTTCTTTGCGTAGTAGTTTCGAGACACATACGGAAACGCGAAGCGCGAAACACGAACCGAAGGACGGAACGAGTTCTCGCGCGACGTGCCGCCTTCGTCGGCTCGAATTCGAATGATCTTCGGACTCGTTCGGACGCGCTCGGAGCCGCCGCGCGTGTCACGGCCGATAATCCAAGCGGCGATCTCGCGAAGCTTCGATACATTTTCTCGTCACTTGGCGCGCTGACGTCGCCAGGAAGGACTAGGAACAATGACGATCGATCAATTTTACCAACTGCGGTTCAAGTCATTCGGTCATCGAGCGATCGATTCGATTGATCGACCAGCCAATTGTTGTTTCACAGAAACGATTTTGTTAGATCGAAGTTTTTTAATCTTCTTAAAATTTACGCAAGAAAATTTTGTAATACGGAACTACACGCACATGTACGCGTAAGTTTTATTACGAAAAGGATATAAAATAAAATTTACACACACAGGAAACAAGTTAGATTGTGACAATTGCAACATAAACACGGTAATGTGGTGTGTGTGTCAAAAAAACAAAAAAAACCACAAAAACCACTTCTGTAAAATACTTCAACTGGCTTTATTCTCGTAATCTACATTCATAGTATTGAAATGAATGAATCATCATCCGCGGTGCGTCCAGGGTGAAAAGTGCGCTGCGCTAAAAAGGCCGCGTTCACGAGTTTTCTACAATTCTCGCGACGAATAATAATCTCATTGTCATCCCGTGTCGACGATACATATGTAGAATATAAATCGTGGACAGCGATTTTTGTCTAACTAAGTTTTCGCTAAGCTATTACAAATGCTCATCGAGAATGTCTAAAAATTCATAAAAATATTTTTACTCTCAATGCTAAAATTTATTTATTTTGCTTTCGAGGATTAATCAGTAGTCGAGTAGTCGAACGCCACCGTTCGTCGACACTTTTCACCTTGGGACGTTTAAAGTTTGAAACGATACCTTACGTTCTTGCGTCCGTCGTGCAAACAAACGATTGTTTCTATCTAAGAGTACAAGAGGAAAGAATACTGCATGTCGGAGAGCGATATCTTTCGCTCTCCCTCTCTCTCTTTCTCTCTCTCTCTCTCTCACTTTTTTCTTTCACTCTCTTTTCGCAGTAAAAAAAATAGTCGGTATATTAAAAGACTGTCTTCCGTTTTAATACTCGGATCGACAACTTTGTTTTCTTTTTTTTTTTTTTTTCTTTTTTGTTTCCTTTTGTTTTTTTTTACACGTTGCGGATATTACGTGTATGTTCGGACTGAAACGTATTTAAAAGTCACAGCACACCTGGAGGGAATTGAACTTCTGCAGTCGCTTTACAATCCGTGAAAAACTCTTTGGTACTCAACACACTTTTTGTTTTTTGTTTTTTTTTTTCTTTTTCGACGTTGTACTCTTAGATACCGCTTAGATGCGCTGCGAGTCTTGTTTAAATCACAAATCAGAGGCATGCGAATCCGATTTGGAAATAATAAAAATGAGAAGTAACTGATAACTGAGGATTATGAACAATTGTCATTTTACAATATAAACGTACGAAGATCAGAGAGACGCTGTACCGCGTCGGCGATCGGCTATTCGGACGAAGAAAATCTCTGTCTCTTCCCTCACCGCGTATCCGATCGCGGCGGTGTACAAATTTAATTAAAATCGAATTGTTATCGTTCAACACACCTTATTGCACCGATCTGATATTACGGTAGCATCGACTTTTTTTTTATTTTTTATTTTTTTTTTTTTAATTACGGTCGCAGTAATTCTCCATTCCTCTCTCTAGATATCACAGCCTTTCTCGCCGCAATACGGATCGGTAAGGAAAACTCAGCTAAACCGCGATTAGCGCTCAAACGATTGTTGATGCGACCGGCCCGATAAAAAACTATTTCCGTTCGGGTTGCGTGCGTAAGCCGGAATTTGAGAATCTCACGACGCAATAAAATAAAAACAAAGCCCGAATCCGACGCGATCCGACGTTTAATATTTCTGCGCAAGCAAAGAGTAAGTAATTACGAGTAATCGGCGAGTTAAGCGGAATCTCGTGAGAGAAAAAAAAAAAAAAAAAAAGAAAAATAAAAACGAGATACGTTAGTTCTTCTTTTGCGTGTTCATTGACGCTACTACTGCGTGCTGAAACGTAATTTCTAACACTTGAGAAATAAATCGCGCTATTGATCGGACTCGAGCGTAAAAAATCACACACACACATAATCGATAACATAATAATAATAATAATAATATTAATATTAATAATAATAATAATACAATCCTTCCGTGTTAGATAATAATAAACATTCAACATGTAGCGCGTACGCGTCACGTTACGTCGCGTCAAAGACGAATTTCGAGACCGGATGAAACGTAATTTCTTGACATCATTCCTCGCGCGCACATTCAATTCTGTGCGCACTCGTATAAAGGCAAAAACAAAAACTTGCAACGCTCATGTGTTCGCGAGCTTTTATTGTTCACAAAGTCGCATTTCCTTTGACGTTTCGAACGGAGCATTATTTCTCGAGCTTCGCGGTCCGAGATCGCGGTCTTCACACGTTTAATTGCTTGAAGTAATGCCTGCAGTACATCGACATCATCGTCGGTGGCGCGTCGATTTTATGCAGAAATTTCTCCTCGTTCTCGGAAAACTTGTCCAGCGATAAACTGTACTCCCTGTCAAAGACGCCTGTAAAGAAAAAAAAACCAAAAAAAAAACAATAATCGCGCGTTGTCAGATATAAAACTTCGATGTTCTGTTACGTACGGACGTAAGCTTACCCTGGTCAATATTCGTTCTGCCCAGTACAGTAAACGCTAGGAAAAGAATATCTCTGTATATAGAAAACGGATGATCGTTTGTTTGATGTTTACTTCTTTCTAAGGCCACTCTTATAATAGGTTCCGCTAGGTCGTTGCAACTGACATATTTTATCACCGTCTGCATCAAACTAGAATATAAATAAAAATTAACACAAAATAATATTGTCACGTATAAAATAAATGATCACATCAAGTTGGCATTAAAGAACTTATCCGTTGAAACTTACGTTCTATCCTCCGTAGAATCCATTTTCCATTGAAGATACATAGGCAAACGATCCATGTGCAACCGCTCGTTATCCCACATGGTTCGGACACCGACCGATCCTATGGTTCTTTGAAGTTGTGAATTTTTATCGCTATTCAACCAGAGATCAGGCAAATGACTTGTTAAATTGATCCTTTCGAAATACCAGATCAGATTCCAATACACTATCGGGTGTTCCTGAATAAACCTATATTTGGTGAGACAAGCGTCCCCTTCTTGACCCAGCACGCTTTCCAATTCTTTTCTCAAAACCAACGGATTCAGATACGGCACAGTTATCGGATCCATTTCTTTCGGTTGATCCAGCAATTCCACCAATGCTCCCATTAAAGGATCGTTATTCTTTTCGCTCGTTTCGCATCTACATAAACGGATGTAAGTTCCTGTAGTAGTGATTTTCGGTGATACTGTCAGTTATGGTCACATTTATTCACCTGTAATCTAATATTGTAACCGTGAGAAGAGGCACGGTAGCCTTGTCGCAATACTGACAGACGGTGTTCAAGTTTGAATCTTCCGGCTGCCAGCCAGCCATAATCTCCTCGTCGTATAGAATGGCGGCGCAATGATGACACCTACTGGCACTGGAAAGCACAAGCTCAATGGCAAGACGTTCCTCGACCTCTCTAGTGCTCTTCGGATACAGACATTCCGCGAGTTCGTACAGCGAGCACAGATCTAAATTTCCATCACCTGTTGTTTGAGAAAGATTATCACGTAAAGGTACATCCCTCGTTGACGCGCGTATGCTATACCGCATACCTGCTGCTCTGATGGAAGTTTCATTGCGATCTTGCAAGGATCCGTCAGTGAGAGAATCTAGTGACTCGTGCGATATCCCGTAGGCTAGTTTTTGTTCACGTTCTTTGTTTTTTACCGGTGTACTGTTCGCCGAGATTGCCTCTTTTATTTCGTCGAATTTCTTCACGACGGTCGTCGCGGCGGATTTCAAACTGTTCAAACCGCCAAGTATTATTTCGTTCGACTTCTTTCCTGTTAAGCTTGACGGGCTAAAAGAACAAGAGTTCACGCTGTACGGAATCGAGAGCAAGCGAGAGGAGAAAAGTTTTTCTGCATAAAAACACACTTGGCATTTCGCAAACAACGAAGAGGCACACGCGTCTAATCAGCGTCTATGCAACTAATTATTCTTTACATTACGTACCTGATGTAGCTGGAGAGGCTAAGAGATTCAATAAGTTGATTCGATGATATTAAATCCTTATTTTTAGCAAAGGCCAATCCGCCCGTGGAGTATCGTCTACATTTGACGAATAAAAAAAGAACAAAAAAGAAAACTCAAAATGCGCATGCAGAGTAAAAAAAAATGTAAAACTTCGTTATTCCTCCGGTGTAGAAATATACATATTTACTTGTTTGTGTGTGTGCTTTTGTTACGTGATTATTGATGATATTACATTCACGCGGTGTGTCATTACACGAGGAGGAATTATTAAAAAAAAAAGACAAAAACAAAAAAACAAAAAAAACATACACAATGCATTGTGTGAAAACTATAAATTTAACTATGAGAACGGTGCACTGGTGACTAGATAAAAACACTTTACAAATATCTTACCCGAAACTAAGTTTAAGACTAGATCCTAAGCTAGAGAGGCTGGATGTAACACTATCCTTATTCTGAGACCAGAGACTGCTTATTTCCAGTCTCTCCTTTTCTCTCTCCTGTTCCCCTTGTTCCGCGACAGAGTGAGGCATCGTCTCACTTCTCTGCAGATGCCCGCCCACCGTCATGCCACTTTCATCTACCGCTTGATGAAAGGTCGCACTACGTGGGAGGATGTTGCTGCAATCATCACATATGATTTTCGTAATGTAAAATCATATTCACACATTAGCATCTTACGGAATGATACACAACTCTTTGAAAATAATAAAGCAACAGTTTTTGACGCAACTGGCCTCCACGAAAAGAAATACTCTTACTGTGCAAGTGATTACTTTGATATCGTGATTTGCTTTGATCACCAGTAACAGTTTCCCATTAGGTGGTTGTGAAAATTATAAATTTTTATTTCTTTTTTATATCTAGTTTAATTTTTGTCTTATAAAAAAGAGAATTGTGAACTTGATCGAAAATTGTTAAACAAATGTATTTTTTTATATTCAGAGAGAGATATCTCTTCTACTTGTTTCTCGTCTAAATATTTATAATATTGACATTGTAAACATTTCACACATGCAGAAGATATATGGATTATCATACCTTCTAAATAAGAGTGGCCCTCCTGGTCTCTCTTCAGTCGTATTATTTAAAACGGTTAAAGTACTTGTTGAGCAATTTGAGTCATTCTCCTCGGAAGGTGACACAATCGGTGTTTCGTCATTAATGAGAGCACCCAATGGGTCATTTTCCGTAACTGGTGTGCGTATGGGACTTTTTAATGGTGATTCAACACTGCGCGTTAGCCTACATAGAAAATATTACGTCTACATAAGCCTATACATGCAAATTAGCGCTGTAAAATTCAATACGAAAAAACGCAGATTAATTATTACGTAAGATTTCTGTGGATAATCGGACTAGAGAATGATCTACACAATAAAATACTCGCTTGCATCCTCTACTGTATAAAAAATATGTACTAGTGAAACAATATATAAAATGTAATCTAAAGAACAAGCAACTTCAGCGACTTGAGCAAACCTGATAGCGACACTAACGTTCAAGTCCTAACAGCAAAACATACAAGATACCTTGGATTACTGGGCGCCTGATCCAATTCATCCGATTGTAACATGTTTAATGTTGCTTGATCTTTCACTATGCTATTCTGCCGAAGGAGCTTAGCTTTTAATTCGAACGTTCCGAATCCAGGTAAATCCGAGACCGAACTACCTTTAGTAGCTGTCAAGAGAGAAAAAAGCAAGTCAGTTAAAAATGTCGTGAATTAGGTTTAAAATATTTTTGTGCNAAAAAAAAAAAAAAAANAAAAAAAAAAAAAAAGAAAAAAATTATACTCACAATCACTGTGTGCAGCTTCGGTGTCTTGTGAATGGGAACTGTCGAGACTAGACCGAGAAAGAGCATGCTCCATGCCTTCAGTCTTATCGGCGGTTAAGAAGTCCACGTTAGAACTCAGTCGTCTTCTAGCGCTCTTTTTTCCAGCCTTTTTGAACAAAGCTGCACCTACAATCACATTTCGTAATTTGTTCCACATCAACTGACTCGAGTTTGTCATATCTGAAGGCCATGTTGCTTCGAGAACAGCCTGAAAACACAAGAAAATATTGATAAAAATTGTCAACATACAATTTCATGTACTATTTATGTAACTTCACGTATAAATACGAATTTGTTTTTACTAAGTTATTATATTTACTTAGCTTAAAAAAGAATTAAGAAAGTTCACCTTATTGTAAAAGCCATATGTTAAAGCATTAGGCTGAACACCACTGCGTTTCATATGAAACAGTAACTTCACAGCTAAAACTGGTTGCCCGTACACACCACAAAGCTGCATCATAGCTCTGTAGCACACCTGAAGCAATAACGAGTGCTCGTTAAAAATCGACAGTTCGTTTTTTTTCTTCTAATAACAATTTAAGTCGGTGTCTATACCTCTTCCATGGGATCGAGACGCAATTTCTGCATTTTGACTAACAGTTCGTAAGCCTGATGCAAAATCGCGGCAGGCTGACTCGAAACTTGCAACATAGCTGGCAAATGTAAAAACCAAAGACTGTAACATGTACCAAGCAAACATCTACCCCATCTGTCGGGCATCGCAGCCTGAACGAACATAACAACGAACAAAATTAAAACATTTTACAACATTTTTTTATACGTTTCCATTAAAATTGTTTCATTTACTTGTTTTCGCGCCATCCTTTGAGCAACTTTAATTTCGTGCTTCGTTCTACGAGCCATAGGACTCCCAGGTACCATACCAAAGGCACTTAAAGCTGGATTTTTCAAACAAAAGTTCTTCTGAGGCCTCATAAGATCCGGGTTCAGTTTGAATGAATTGTATATTATTGGTGTTTGATTCGTACCCGCTTCAGGAGTAGGTATAAATACTGTACGTTCACTGTGTTGAGATTCATCCAGTTCCAGAAGAGTCACTGAGAATAAAGACAAAAATAATGAAAACAGAGAGTTTACACGATACATGAATCTCGAAAGATCTTACTAAATATTTACCATTTTCCTCTTCAACCCGTTCTGTGCATTCGTCGAAAAATGCTAATCCCGCCATGTCCATATCGGATACGAAACTTCTTTCTTCTATGAATCTGTGTGAAACATCATTCATATTTATTGGAATGCAAATAGCACGATAGCACGTGTCACGCATAATATAATTTATTCATAATTCACGCATAATTCAATATAAAGTTGAAAGAAAGAAAGCTAATGTAATTTACCTGATGAACATTTGGGTTTTGGCGAGCATCATGTAAAACTTGGCGTGAGCTTTGTCGCGACTCCTCAAAAACGCTTGGATGTTAAACAAACTCGTCGGATCTGTTGTTCCTACTGTAGGCGCTTTTGTAATCGGTAACAGATAGCTTCGGTATCCTTTGAGAATTGTTGCCATAAATCTTAAAAACGCTTCCTGTATTTCGAGCTCCAAAGCTTGCTCCTTTCGCTTTTGTTGAAACTCTCTGTCGACACTGAAGTCTTCATCTCCTCTATCTAATGAATCAATGAAATTCATAAATTTATCCAAATATAATGTACTTATATTAAAAAAAACTTATACCTTTCTGAGAACAGTTAGTTTTTCCCCACAAAATAATCTTCGACGATAAAAGCTCCAAACAATTTCTGAGTTGTCTAGCTGCTTTTTTAGGTAGTAACTTAACATTTAGATATTTCTTATCGTCGCAAATCGCTATATTATTCGTGTCCAGATTTATGCAGTTGACGTCGGAAGGAGGATCGTACAGATCAAAGAACCTTGAATCTACGCCGATTAGAAATGGTAATGGTGCATGTAATACCTGTAATCGAACCAGCATAGTCGTCTTTCCACTTTTTTTTGCGCTTGTATATAGCTATCAGAACGCTAAATCAAGCAATATGTATGCGTTACCTCTGCTAATCCTAGAGGACACAACGGTATGTAAGGACACTGCCACTTGAAGGGAAATAGAATCATGGCAATGGCCTCGCTCACTGAAGTAAGTACGTCCGGACGTAAGGAGTGAACCAATATTTTCTGTTCGGTCAATATTAATAACAATATCAACAAACAATTGTCAGGTCCCAAGTTTATCAGCAGCTGCTTGAAACTTGCACCTGATCTAGGCAGAGCCAAGTCTTCCGGTTGGGTCAAGATCAGTCTGTCTTGACTGCTCAGCCGTACCAAGATTCTCGGCCGTTGCGGACTCGGAAACGGTATGTCGCATAAAAAATACGAGATGTATTTTTCAATCGGGACACTTTGCGGTTTGCCGTTTACCATGCTGTGCAGAAATACCAAAAATCTCTCGAACATATCGAAAAACGGCCAGTGAGACAATATGCAGATAGATTTGCTGATGTTCAATGACTGACTCTTGGGATCGGTGTATTGCAACTTTTCCAATTGTGATATACTGAGCTTCTTGAGTATACCGGATCTTTTGAATTTCATCTTTACCTGCGGTTTATTTTTCGTTATCTCCATATCTGCTGAAATGGGAAAGATTACAAGTCACAAGAGATGCGTCACACATCTTCAACGTTCGAAAACATTAAGATTATAGAAAACTCTATGAAAACAAAATGTAACATTAAAAATATGAAAAATATATTTGTTACCATTTTTATTATTTTCGTCAATGGTTTCCATGATTTCCTGATTGTTCTTACAATTGGAGGTGTCCAATTCAAGTTGAAGCTCCTCGTAAAATGTTATTGCTGAACCGTATATTTTTTGAGCAGCATCAGCAACCGTCAAGACAAACGTCGAGAATACTGGCTTAGGTTTACACGCTACTTTAGGCCAACACTCTATAGTCGCGCCCATCGGTAGACAAAACATGGCGACGGAATTCGGAAAGGCAAAACTGTTGTAATCAGCCGTGGGATATTTGTAGAGTATTGCTGGTTTAAACGATATCAAATTCGCGCGATTCATCGACTTTTTGTAACACAAAAACACATCACTGCCCAGCATTCCTTTGTTCAGATTCTTATTAATGACGCAGAACGCATGGGGAGGACTTTCTCCCTTGTTCGACAAGATAACACATATGTCAGTTACCACAAGTGAATTGCAAGGCATCTTTTGACTTGCTCGTCTGTACGTTACAAAAATTTTCGAAGTAGAATTATTTACATTCGCCACATGGCCTTTTGGAGTTTCTAATACCATTTCAGCATCCTGCATTATACGTTCTTTGCCATCGTATATTACACCTACAAAAAGAAAAATTATGTCATTTGTACAAAAAAATACTGTCGTAACTCTTTCAATTTCTTTATATAATTCTTTCTTCCTTATTTACCAATATCGACTAAAGGAGGTTTATCCCGGCCTCTTCTGTAGCACAGATAACACTCTTCCGATCTTAAACTACCATGATTCAAGTCCGCCGGATAACCAGATACAGTTTTATCTAACAGCGTATATCCCTCAGGACAGTTCTCTCCCAGCGCGGGAAATATTACGGCAAGATCCGTGATTGGAGGTGGCATGTGCATGTCCTTGAGATGGGTGCCCTCCTGGAACCAATCCTCCAGCTTGTTGTTAGCTTCATTGTCCTGATTAAGCTCCTCATCCTGACCAGGTAAACCGGCGATAACAAAATAATCGGCAACTCTTCTCTCATCCATATTTCTTGTAAATGACACAGACTAAATCCAAGATTCTTCCAATCAGACTTTATCCTTGATACATCTCACAACAGATAGATTCTGAGATTTTTATACATGGCACTAAGCTGATTGTTCTTGAATCTGTGTATATATATATATACATATATATATATATATATATATATATATCTCACTCTTTCTATCTCAGTATAAGTGGCACTCAATATAGTATGATTTCTTATGCAAAGTTGACTGGCACGTTGCAAGAAATACTTTTCTTCATATGCCGCAATGATCTGGACAGCTCTCTTTACATAACACCTTAGATATAATCCTATTACATATATGAAACATTGTTTCAGTTTTGCTGGTCCTGTTGCTCTCCTTAAAAACCTTACAATCTTACAAAAATATTTCAGCTATCCATTGGTGTGTAACATGTGTGTATGCGTGTGCGTGTGCGTGTGTGTAATGCAATACTGGAGTATTCTTTCCTTTCTTGTCAATGGCCTCGCTGTGTTATTGCTTAAATACGAATGAAAATTTGGTCAAAAAACGCGCGTCGCACACAACAATCGCAAAAAGATAATTCTGAATTCTCTTTTTTTTCTCTCTCTCTTTCTCTCTTTCTCTTTCTCTCTCGACCGAATGAAATTTCACTGCGAACTCAGTATTACGCTAGTAAGCCAGAAAGCGGCAAACACACTTTTTTTTTTTTTTTTATTGTACACGTCGTTGATTAATCCGTTTAGTTACTCGGAGGCTCTTCGCATCGTCGTAGTTTCGTGCGCGTCGTCGGCGCAACATCGCCGTCGGGCCGACGGAGTTTCCTGTTCGATTTGTAAATAAAACGATTGACGTGTATATATACAAAGTGGAGTTCTCCTCGTGAGGCGCCGGCGTGTGACCTCGTGTAAGAACGATCTCGTGCAAATCTCCTTCAGCTCCCGTTGACGCGCGTCGAATCCGTCAATCCTCGCGTCGCAATTGCGTTTATTCTTATTTCTCCTTTTTTTTGTTTTTCCTTCCCGTAAGAAAGTCGACGCGACTCTCGGACTTCTCCGCCCCGTGCGTGCGCGATCCACTCTCCCCGTGTGTAATTCTCTTTCCTTCGGAACGCGGTCACATAGGTTAGACGTCACACGCGACAGTTACACAAGTGCGTTCTCGGTGACGTTGTCGTCGCGCGTTGCATGACTGACGGATGAGTTGTCGCGTCGCACGTCGTTTCGGATCGTCTCGTGCGTCACGGCGCGAACACGAGCCCCGTGTATATAAATTGTCGTCGAAAACTACGTTGTTGTTTTGACGAAGAAGAGTAAACGCGCTGCGGAGAGGAATTGGCGTGCGGCGGTCAGATGGCCATAGTTGCACCAACTTGGCTCCGGGCGGTAAAATGGCCGATGGCCGTGGCGCGACTTTCAGGACTACGCCGCGCGAAAGCTAAAAGAGCGTGGTGGAGAAAAAGGCGAGACGCGCGCGAGCAGCGTTTCCTGTATAATTATGCGCGAAATAAAAAATAGATCGGCGTGTAACATCGTTCGTCGGTCACTCGCGTATATGCGTCATAATTTACGAGAGAGATCACGCGCTCTTTTTTCTTCTCAAGGTTTTTTTTATTGAAAAGAAACAACAACGCGCGCGAGACTCGCCACGGAGAAGGGGAGGGGTCATTCGAATCGTCGGGGAATAAGAACAGGCGCGAGAATGAAGTTCGAAATGCACAAAGGTCAATTGTAGCGAGTACGTCTAACTGCGTTCGTGACTGCATTCCTTACTGATGGAATAACATTCTGTCTAATGACAGAAGAGAATTGATAAAACTCTAATCTCTCTCGTCATGCGAGGAAGCGTCTGATAAAATTCTTGTTTTATTCAAATATTATCAAGCGAGAGCGGTATGACAATTCGTTCGTTTTTTTTCTTTTTTTTTTTTTTTTTTCACAATTATTAGAGCGTGTCTCTATTTTCAACAGATATTAAAATATATTTAATTGACGCGATATTCGTAATCGTGTTAATTAAAAAAATATTATAAAATACGATATACGCGCTCTCTTGAACTGGAAATATTTATTGCTTATCTAACAAACAAATTTGTTAGTCATTATAAAAAAAAAAAAAACATAGAATATATATATTTACGTTTTGGAAAACAGATTTTCTTCGTCTAGAAAGTAGGAATGGTTGGGTGATATTTCCGAGTTTGTTTTGTTGCCTATTGCGGAGCGCGAAGTTGAGTTTGGTTTTTGCGTTGCGCGTAATTTCAGTTCCTTTTTCTCGTCCCTCAAAGACTAACGTCACTGCGTAATTATCTTCTTTCAGATGCAAAATAAAGTGTACAAAAGTTCAGAAGCGGTCTATGTTGAATTCAATAAAGAAATGCGTAGCTGCTCTTGTTCTTGTTTTCAATTCCTTTCCTTTACCCCGTCGCGATTATCTTTTTTGAACAGATCTATTTGGTTCTTTTTCACAATACTTTGTGTATTTTCTTCTCAAGTAAAATTAACTTAAGATTTTTAGAAAGAAAAGGAGAGAAGCGCGAGAGAAATCGATAAAAACAGTTTGTGTTCTTTATTTCTTATCCATTTTATTTTTACCGTTTGGCTGAAAAGTTTTAAGTACAGTTTTTACAAGACACTGTTCCAGCAAGGGACATATATCCTTATGAATTTCACTGAAGATATTCGATGTGCAATGTGTAATAGCGTCTATGTCAACGCTTCCCACAACCAACATTTCGGAAACCTGCGTATGTTGCGCAAGGGCAGCTTGCACTACAATTCCATGATTGTAAGCCGCACCCGGAATACGCTTAGTGCAACAAGAAGCTTCTTCCACGTCTGTCGGGTCTACCAAATATGTCTGATCGTGTATACCCTATCAAGAAAATTTGTTTGGCACAAAGTTAGTCGAGTTGCAAAAATGAATTGAGAATAAAAGACAAGAGTCTCTTTGCAAGATCTACTCACAATTGTGGATGCTGTGACCAAACCAAACATTGGCACACCAGCAGTCGCCAGAGCTAGACTAGCTGCCATTATGGCTGCGGCCAGTGCGGATCCTCCGTTGTCCAGAACCGTTGCGTAGATATCTACTTGGAAGTTGGGAAACTCTTGCTGAAACAGTACAGAATATAATAAAAGATATAACACTCTGGAAACACTAATTAATATAAAAGTTATCTATCTAATACAGATATGCATTTTTTAAGTCATTTTAAAACGGAACAGAAAACATACCAAACACACCGCAGGCTCCAGAGCTCTTTGCAATATTAAACTATATTCTTTCTCTTCCGCATCTTGCTGGTACATCTTCCGTTTACAATGAGAAAACGGTGCGAACTTGAACTCGCAATACAATTCTCCCTGCACGCAGTAGCCGGTTTTATTGGGCACTTCTCTAGGATCAAATACCGAGCAAATGACCTTGGTATTGCCCATTTCGATGTATGCAGAACCTTTGGCCTGACTAATGATACCTGTTTTTAAAACTGTTAAACAAAGATTTTTATTCCCAACAGTAATGTTTCTTAGACGTGAGAACAGTTTTTCAATCTTATAAAATAAAAATTATACGTGTACAAATCTCAAGTATAACCTTACATATGTTTCTAAGCTCATTATGTGAACGGCCGTCGTGCCTCTTTGGCGCATTTAGTTGTATCGCGTTGTCTCTGGCTTCGTGCGGAACATAAATGTCATACGGAACAGAAGTCTCTGGCCCGTTAATACGTTTCTGATCGACCGGCATTTTACGTTGATACACGTGACAAAATAACAAAAACAACAACAGCCTTGCTCCGACTCTATGTACCTAATCCAACCTAACCCTAACCTCTAACCTAACCTAACCCTAACAAAAACGGCCTGAGAAACAAATGTGTCCAAAAAGCCAAATGGTATGTCAAAGAAATAGGTCAAAGATAAAAAAAAGGAATATTTCAGTAAAAAAACAAAGATGATTAAAAACATTAGTAAACCACTTCCGATAAATTTGATTTGAAAAAAGAATTTCTCTGTGGTTGTGTCCATAAAATATAAATTTTCAAAATCAAACTTGCAAATAATTAATTACATATAATTAATTTTAGAAAAAAATAGACCGGAGATATACAATATAAAAAAAATTTTATACAAATTTCACAGACATAAAATTTAATAGGGTTTAACTCTTCATCTGCAGACTGGGTCTCCTAGAACCACTAACGGCCGATTTCTTCATACCTCTCGATAGCTATCTTCTGGATAAATTTCTCTGAGAACCAATAAGGAGAATCAATTTTGGGAGATTATCTTCTAGATAAAGTTATCGAAAACTTATCTAGAAATGAAAAAATTGGCTGTAAGAAATTTCAAACCGTTGCTTCGGTATTTATTATTAATTTTGAGGACATCTAAAGACATCTGCACATATACTGCCGATTTCTTCATACCTCTCGATAGCTATCCTCTGGATAAATTTCTCTGAGAACCAATAAGGAGAACCAATTTTGAGAGATATCTTCTAGATAAAGTTATCGAAAACTTATCTAGAAATGAAAAAATTGGCTGTAAGAAATTTCAAACCGTTGTTTCGGTATTTATTATTAATTTTGAGGACATCTAAAGACATCTGCACATATACTGCCGATTTCTTCATACCTCTCGATAGCTATCCTCTGGATAAATTTCTCTGAGAACC
Organism: Pseudomyrmex gracilis; assembly: GCF_002006095.1. Taxonomy (NCBI): domain Eukaryota; kingdom Metazoa; phylum Arthropoda; class Insecta; order Hymenoptera; family Formicidae; genus Pseudomyrmex; species Pseudomyrmex gracilis. The sequence continues at coordinate 850,839 of NW_018020610.1, forward strand.
AATAAGGAGAACCAATTTTGGGAGATATCTTCTAGATAAAGTTATCGAAAACTTATCTAGAAATGAAAAAATTGGCTGTAAGAAATTTCAAACCGTTGTTTCGGTATTTATTATTAATTTTGAGGACATCTAAAGACATCTGCACATATACTGCCGATTTCTTCATACCTTCCGAAAGCTATCCTCTAGTTAAAAATATACAAAAAGATATACTTTATTTTTTAGATAAAATTATCGAGAACTTATTTAGGGGTGAAAAAATTCGATCATAGGGGAAGAAAGCGAGTAAAGTGGAAATATCGTTGCGTGTGCGGGATACTTCCTGACAGCCAATAACTATGAAGTGAGAGGATTTTCTGGTAGGGGAGATGCGCGAAACGGACGAGAGTTTTCGGTTTTCGGATTTCTCTTCTCGATCACATGCTCAATTTGAATCCAGTAACCGTTTTCTCTGGCAGATTCTTCCCGACAATCGCACGAACTTTTCACATAAGTTACAAAAACAATGGCTTCTTCGGAGATCGACGATTTCCTCGCCGGACCGCTGGTCAATTGGGTGAGTTCCTGATTTGGAATGTGCTTCAAATGATTTTTTTTATCATATTTGCTTGGATGTTTTCTTCCGATGCAAAAAATTTAAAGTTCAAGAGTACATAATTATTTATGTAACATGTTAATTGTGTATATTTTTGATGCACTAGTTTGTCAGCCGTCTGGAAGATCCTAACGCGTTGGCAACTTATGACGATTTAACAGATGGTGTTTTACTACACAGTGTCTTCCTGCAAATGTAAGATTTTACAGATTTATATTTCATCTGTCAATGTTATATTATTTTGCACCAAATATACAAATACTGGAATGATATAGCTTATCAGAAATTGTTTGAATATTTATATAGCAATCCGGAGCCATTATATGATGAAGTAGTGCCTTCCAATGGCAATCCTGTTATTCGTACCAAGAATCTGACAACTATAGTACAAAACTTGAAGCAGTTTTATAAAGAAAAATTAGATAAGATTATAATGCTACCGGATACTGTAAATTTAGGAGAAGAACCAGAATTACACATAGCAGACATGGAAGATTTGCTGTTTTTGCTTCTTGGATGTGCTGTTATTCAGTGTCCAAACAAAAACTTATTTGCTAAGAGGAAAATCTTGGATGTTACACAACATGAACCAACAGAATGTACTCAACAGGTACTGTGTCTAAACACACAAATTTCTACTCTTGAAAATGTCAACTTATTTTATGTTATTTTTGTCGTTGTGTTATTTTTTGTCAAAACAAAAATAGAAATCGAGAGACACGACACTAGATGACAACATTGATATTAGTGAATTTGATGAGATAATTTTGAGGGAAATGTTACTTGATGTAGAGTCTGAAGATAGTGATAACATGCAACAGCTTCCCGTCATTAATGCGGAAAAAAAAGCTAGTCATCGGGATATCAAATATTATCAATCGATTATTATGAAGCGGATCGAAGAGTTGCGTAATGATAATATAGTTTTGAGAGAGGAGAATGAAATGCTCAAAGAACAAATAACCTTGTTTACCGGAGCAGATGACACAATGTTAAACACAGAATATGAGATTATTACATTGAACCATGCTACTTTTAAAGAAAATTATCAAGAGATCGTCAATCTAAACTCGCAATTAAATCACGTTCTGCACGAGTTACAAAAAGCTGCTGCAAGTGAGATTACTTTGGCTAGATCTAGTAATTCTGAAGAATCAATGCACAATGATAATGGACTGTCTAAACAATTGATAAGCGATGCCCAGGCAATAGTGGTAGAAATAAATTTAAAAATTCATAGTTTAGAAACTCTGGTCGATTCCCTGAAAAAAAGTTTACATAGGAATTTGTCCTGTGTTTTTGAGTTGAAAAAAGAGAACAAGATGCTTTCATCGAAGATCGAATCGTTAAACGACACCAAGAAGAGACTTGAGCAGCAAACTGCCAATTTAAAATTAGTCTGCGACCAAGAGTTAGACTCTTTGAAGGTATTTTTTTTAAGTGTGAGAAATAAAAGTATAATTTGTATCATTTTGTTAACAACACACACTTATGATTTTAGCGAAACATGGACCAAATGCAGATAAAGTTTCAAGGAGTGAGAGAACAGTTCACGTTGGGAAATACAAAACAGAATGGTCCAAGAATACCGTCACAGTCCCGTTCGTCAACCACGCAACACACTGAAAACAAAGCTGAAAAACAAAAGACGATTTATAATGAAGAAAATTTTCGCATTTTCATCTATTTTTCCATATTTAGTCATTTTTTACTTTTGCTTATGGAGTATTATTCTTGAAAAAACATCCTATTGACATCATCCTGCACCTAGCACAAAGCAAATTTTTTATGCATTAAATATATATATATATATATGACACATTTTTGAAAAATAGATTTACAATTACAGTTTAGAACTAATAACAAATAAACGCTTATCACAGCGTATCACTTACATATTTGTTGTATTGATGCTTTTTATACAATTTGTACAGTTCTTCCAATTTGTACAGTTCTATTGAATCTTTTTTTCATGTGTCTTATTCAAAGTTACAAAGCAGTCAATTTTGTACTGTACATGTTCTGTTCTATAAATTTGTAAAATGAATTAATGAGAAGTATTCGAAAAGTTGTTTCAAATGTATTGTAATAAAAACAAAATTAAAATGTAAATTGTAATAAAAAAAATTTTTTTAAATGTGTATCATGGATCATTGTGCGATTCCCAATCATCCAAGTATTATTTACCACAGTCCTTAAAGTGCACTGGAAAGCAGCAATGTTAACAACACCTATATACAATAATATTATACAAAGAAACTGTGACAAACTCTTTGAAGGTATTTTTTTAAGTGAGAGAGATATAAAAATATTTTTGTCATTTTGTTAACAACATACAAATTATTTATTTATATATAATTTTAGCGAGAACAAGTGCGGATTAAGTCACAAACAGTGACAGAACATTTAATGTCGAAAAATGCAAAACAGAAATGTTCAGATAATGTAATCGCAAAGCAGTTTGTCAACCACGCAACACACTGAAGAAGTGGTTGGTAGCGAGAAAAACCGCCTTTCGATCTTGTTTTTCCATATTTCCAATTTTTTCTCGAGCTTATTGAGTATATCTCTCAAGAAAGAACATCGTACCGACGTCGTTCCATTTTTTTTCCAAACGACGTCATTGTTGGCGATCGAAATCTCTAAACGTATACGTTTGTGATAATTTTATTGTATAAATTGTGGACAGTAACAATCAGGCAACACTTCATTTGAGCTATTATAAGCCACTGTTTTTTTGATGCATTGCAAATAGTTCATTTTTTAAGGCTGCAGCTTCATCTTGCAGTTTCAGAAGCATTGAAGTTGAGTCCTGCACCTAGTACAAAGCAAATTTTTATACAACATTAAATATATACATATATGTACATATGACAGCTTTGATATTTATAAAAGTTTACAAGTAATACAAATAAACATATATCTCAGTGTATTACTTACATATTTGTTGTATTGGTGCTTTTTATACAATTTGTACAGTTCTTCTACTGTCCAATCTTTTTCATTCATCTTATTCAAAGTTACAAAGAAGCAGTCAGGTTTGTGCTTTACATGTTCTGTCCTGTAAGTTTGTAATATAAATTAATGAAGTATTTAACAAGTTGTTTCAAATGTATAATAAAAAATATGTATGTAAATTTAATGTGTACCATGGATCATCGTGCGATTCCCACCCATCTAGTTGCTTATTACAGATAAAACATTCGACTAAATCGGGCTCATCTTGATTTCCAACAAAATAAAATCCAGCAGCAGCCATACTTCCTACGTTACACTTGTCTGAGTTCTTGAAAGGCCATTTCTTGAATGTTTTCAGTCTGTTTTGTTTCCACAACAGACTGGCAATTTCTCTATTTCAAATGTGAGATAACGTCTAGTTAAAATGTGAAATGACGTAGTTTTCAGCACTTTTTTATTATTAATATAGAGATTTCCAGAGCAGTTTGTACGTGTACAACTAGATTTTGATGGAGTTTAGAAATTTATAAAATTATTAAAGTGTAGATTTAAAAACTTTCGAATATCTGTACGATATTTAGCTGATTTGTCACAATTCTAATTTTTTACTCGAGTCGATAAATCAATTTTGAAGTGTGCGAACTTACGGAAAATCCATGTCCAGAATGATGGTCATATTATGTTTACGTTCACTAACTGCAGCTAACTGATTCCCAACAATTCAAATTGAATCAGATGGTCTTTTGTGAGTAATTACGTATCTAAAGCCGCGTTCAGAAAACTAACAACTTCATCGACCAATCGCACGTTTCCTCGAGCGATGCGACAAACAGACGACATCTACCGATTTAACGCTCTGATTGGTCAGTTTTTTCCCGAAAACATCTGCAGTGTGCAATTAAAACTAGTTCGTGTGAATGGGCCTTCACAGCTGATCGCGTCGGTTGTCCGACTGATTTGCAATTTTATTGTTTTTGTTGTCAAAACGATCAGCTGTCGGAATTTCGTGCCGGCTTGTTCGGTCGCGAGTCGGTGATATCATTTGGATTTGTCGAAAAAAAAAACAAAAATACAAAAAGTGCAGTTTTACACGAATGACAAACAGGATACACAACGTTGAACGCGAAATGCTCTACACACACACAATCGGTACTAATACGGTCGTCGGAATAAAGTATAATCGTGCAACGATTAAAAAAGCATTATCTGAGCATGTTCTCATAAGCAATTAAACCCTGACAAGCGAATTGTGGCCGCGTGTGAGTTGCGTGGATTGCGCGCGGTTAATTAATAAAGCGGCGCATTTTGCGTGAGAATCTACGTTTTCTCCGGCGAGATTCCTCGCGACGTCAGGGAAAAATAACAGTCAGTTCCCCACGGATGACAATCGCATAAAGTTATAGATTTTTTGCGTGAGTTACAAAAAAAATGGCTTCTTCGGAGATCGACGATTTCCTCGCCGGACCGCTGGTCACTTGGGTAAGTCCCTGATTTGGAATGTGCTTCAAATTTGTCTTTTTTTTTTTTTTTTATCATGTTTGCTTGGATGCGTTTTTCTTGACTGTAAATGCTTCCTTTGTTCTGATGCAAAAAATTCGAAATTCAAGAGCATATAGTAATTTATGTAACATATTAATTGTGTATATATTTCTGTTGCACTAGTTCGTCAGCTGTTTGGAAGACCCCAATGCGTTGGCAACTTATGATGATTTAACAGATGGTATTTTACTACACAGTGTCTTTCTACAAATGTAAGATTTTACAGATTTATATTTCATCTGTCAATGTTATATTATTTTGCATCAAATATACAAATACTGGAATGATATAGCTTATCAGAAATTGTTTGAATATTTATATAGCAATCCGGAGCCATTATATGATGAAGTAGTGCCTTCCAATGGCAATCCTGTTATTCGTACCAAGAATCTGACAACTATAGTACAAAACATGAAGCAGTTTTACGAAGAGGTATTAGACCATGTGATTTTAAAACTACCAGATACTGTAAATTTAGGAAAAGAACCAGAATTATACATAGCAGACATGAAACTGTTGCTGTTGTTACTTCTTGGATGTGCCATTCAGTGTCCAAACAAAGAAAAATTTATTACTGAAATGAAAACCTTGGATGTTGTTACACAACATGGATTAGTGGAATGTATTCAACAGGTACTGTGTCTAAATTAATCGTAATAAAAAAAATAGTACTGACAAATGAGAGAGAGAATTATGTACTACACATTTATGTATATCTAGGTTACAGATCGTCAAGATATAATTATTACACAAGAGGCTATGACAAATGCAAACATGGACTATTTGTTTGTTGAAATTAAAAAGTTGATCCAAGAAGTGAATTTATATCGAGAAGTATAATCTTATCATTTTTTATATATATAACAAGATTTCTATTTTTGAAAATATCTACTTATTTGCGTGTTATTGTGTGTTTTGTTAAAACAAAAATAGAAATGGAGAGACGCAACGCAAGATGACAATGGTGACAGAAGTAATTTGTCAATTAGTGTAGAATCTGAAGAAATGAATAAAACGCAACAGTCTCATCCTGTCACTAAGGCGCAAAGAGAGGATAGTCATCATTACGTGGTTGAATTGGCTGATTGGAAGTCTAAGGTTCGAAAGCAACGTCAGGAATTGGAGGAAAAAACGGAAGCTTTACTCGAGTGTAAGGAGGAGTTAGAACGTACTAAAGCGTCGCTTGTTAAACTTAAACAAGATAATCAAGAATTGACGCACGAGTTACGTACCGCTAAATCGTACAAGGACGAATTGGATGTTGTAATTGAAAAAGCGGACAAAGCTGATCGTTTAGAAACGGAAGTAGCGCGATACAGAGAAAAACTTACGGATATCGAATATTATAAACACCGCATGGAGGAGTTCCGCAACGATAATAGAGTTTTGATGGAAAGCAATGAAATGCTCAAAGAACAAATGACCTCGTTAAGAAGCAGAGCAGACAAAGTGTTGGAACTTGAATCTGAGATTATTAAGTTAAAACAAGCAATTAATGACATGACATTGGAACATGCTGCTTACAAAGAAAAATATCAAGAACTCGTCGAGGAAAAGTCACAATTAGATCGTGTACTACACGAATTACAAAAAGCTGCTGCAAGCGAGGCTGCTTTGGCCGGATCTAGCGATTCTGAAGAACCGATGCACGATGATAACAGACTGTCCGAACAATTGACAAGCAATGCCCAGGCGCGAGCATTAAAATTAGAATTAGAAAATCGTCGTTTAAACACTCTGATCGATTCTCTGAAAGAAAGTTCATTTCATGAGAGTTCGTCTCGCGTTTTGGAGTTGGAAAAGGAAAAGAAGAAGCTTTCATTGAAGATCGAATCGTTGAACGACAACAAGGAAAGACTTGAGCAGCAAAATGCCGATTTGGAGTTAGTCTGCAAGCAAGCGTTAGAAGAAAATAAGAAACTTCAAAACACTCTTAAAAATCAACGAGCTTCTTTTGAGAAACAACAACAGGAAATTCAAGTACGTGAGAAAACAATATCGTCATTTTGCTCTAAATGCTTTTTGTTTTTTAAAGTAAAATAACTTTATTTTATTTATTTATTTATTTTTTTCATATTCTATTTTCAGACGCATCATGCAAAAACGATAGAATTAGAAAAAAATTATGATACAGCAGTAAAAGAGAAACAACGCGTTCAGTTGTTACTCGAGAGTGTTCAAAAACGCGCTGACGATTTGGAACGTACTTTGGAAACAACGAACCAGAGAGTCGAGGAGTTGAAACTTATCGAAAGTAATGTTAACGATATTAAATCTAAGTGTCTCGATCTTGAATCGAGATTAACAGCAACAGAAAAAGAGAAAGATGTGGCACAGCGCGATCTACATAAATACAGAGAAGTGATTGAGGTAAATATTGGCATATACATGTAAGCATTTAATCTTGATGTGTGTAGATATACCTTTGATCGAGACACAATTTTAGGAGAAGGACGTGGCTTTAGATGAAGCAACCAATACGATTCAGGTCTTGGAGAGGAAAGTAGTGCAGTTTGAACAAGAAAAGCAGGATTGTGATACGCAAATATCAAGGTAAAGAATTAAAAAAATTGCACACACAATAAATTTATTTTTATATATAACACACGTTGTACGTTGTATAAAACGGTTCTTGTTTTAGATTGCAAGAGATCGAGCGATCTAGTAAAGAACTTGATTCGCGAGCTGCAATTGATAGAGAAACTTTAGAGACACTCAAGTCTAATCTCGTTGCGGAAAAACGAAATAATCAACAACTTTACACAATTTTAGAAAAACTCGGTCTTAGCGATAATATGTTGTCCCAGCCTCTAGAAACTATACTGGAAAGGTATGGATAACGTTATAGATGTGGTTTTTGTTTTTAGTTACAATCTGTAATTTGCACATAAATAAATTTTTTTTATCTCAGAATTGCCCAAATACCTGAAGTAATAAGTCGCATTAAACAGACGTCGGAAAACGATGAAAATACAACGGTCGAATTCTCGGAGTGCACCGACAACGATGGCAGCGATGTTAACAATACCTTAGAAACTGTGATAGACTCTTTGAAGGTATTTTCTTAGGTGTGAGAGATAAAAATTTATATTGATTTTGTCATTTTTGTTAACAACATACAATTATGTTGTTATTTAGCGAGAATTAGAACAAGTGCGAATAAAGTCTCAATTGGCGTTGGAACACTTAATGTCAGAAAATGCAAAACAGAATGTTCAAATAACAACGCTACAATCGCAAAGCAGTTCGTTGACTGCGCAACACACCGCGTTACAACTAGCGAATTCGCAACTTGTTGCCGAAAAAGAAGAGGTATTGCTTGGTAGCAAGAAGAAACATTACTTTTTCGTTCTTTTTTGCATACTTCTTAACTATCTTTTACTTTTTAACCATCTTTCACTTCTTACTGAGTATAGCTTTTGAAAGAACGCAGCATGCAGCAACATGTATATTCTGCACTTCTTCACGATCAGAACACCTTGCAATCGTTGCATGAACAACTCAACAACGAGTATGAAAATCTGCGTCGCGAACGTGACGCTCTCAAGTCGAATTTGAGAGACGTAAAGAACGAGAATAGAACGTTGCACGAAACTTGCGAGCGATTAGAAGCGAGAAACGAAACGCTGCAATCCGAACGGGAAGCTTTGATTAACAACACAAAAAGCTTGAATAATCTGCGAGGAGAACATTCGAAATTGAAGGTATCTGTTTGCAAATGCAAGTAAAATGTTCGATTTTCTCCTGTCAATTTCGATGTAAAGAGAAATTTATAGAAGATCGTGCGATGGTGATGTGATCTGAATGATTTTAGGATGACTTTAGAAATCTGTACACCGCAAGCGAGAGATTGAAGGCGGAGTACCGAAGCTTGCAAGAGGATTATAAAAAGAATAAGCTCGAGATGAATCGGCTGAGCTTGAAACAAACCGAGATGCAAGGCGAACTTAGTGCCAAAGAGGAACAGTGCTCGGATTTGAAATTAGAAGTCAATAGTCTTAACGAACGATGTGATGTATATATACACATATATATTATTACTTTGCAATGTTTGTGTGGTTTTCGATCTTGTGAGAAATGCTAAATATATATTTTTCTCTCTCTTTTTTTTTAGATGCTATTAGAAATGAATTCTGGATTGGACAACGACAGGCGCTCTCTGATGGAGCATGTTAATTTACTATTTACACAATACCACGAGCTTTTAACGCATTCTCTTCAGGACAAGGAACATTATCACATGGAAGAAAAATTGTTTGCGTTAGTATATAACAACAGCTCTGAATTGTTTTTATAGAAATTTAATTATTTCAAAGAACTTCTGCGTTCTAATATCGCGTTAATAAATCTTTTTACATAACACTCCAATTTATTGTATTAGTTTTAAAATGGATTCAAAATATGCGTGTGTTGCAGAGACAAGGTTAATCATCTATATAGACAAAAAGAAAAATTGGAGGACAAGATTATGGAACATTATCGAAAACTAAACAGTTGCACCACCAAAAAGTATGTTTGGCAGAAACAAATTAATTGTATACGTACATTAGTGTCTTCTCTAAATATATGTATATACGATGCAATTGTTTTTCATGCTGCAACTTTGTATGTTTTCAAACGTAGAAAAGGTTTCGGGGCCAGTTTAGTCCGCAGAGTCAGAAAAGCTGGATCGGAGTTTCTCAATAAGGTAATTAAACATCGTAATTTTCATGTAATTACAATAAATTAATATTTCTTTCACCCAAATTAATCATGACGAGATGATAAAACATCAACAATACCAATGTATTAGAATCGACGTTCGTGGGCCGAGGATTCGAAGCAACTAGACAGTAAGACATACGAGTCGGATACAGGTGGAAATGATTCTGATGCAAGTGCTGAAGATTACCGCTTGCCTGGTAAATATCTCACAGTAAGAAACATCATTACTTACGATAATTGTATAAACAGTAATAATTGTTAATTTTTATTTATTTTTTTTTCAGGCTCAAGTAGAGTCATCGGGTCGGACGCACTTGGACACGCAGGAACTAGAAGAACAGTATATTATACTGATGATTCTCCTCCATCATCCGCTTCTTTACCTGTAAGAAAAACGTATATGCAATGACATAATCTTATAAATAACATAATCTTCGCATCAGATGATGGTATTTATTTTAAAAAATATCTTTTTCAAACACAGACTGATAGATTGCTAGGCGAACCCTTCCAGGAACAGGGAGATGACGTACACGTTCCGCAAGTGGAAACGAATTTAAAACCGGAACCACAAGTCGAGCCGCGTCCTTTTCTCATCTACAACAAAGTGTCCGCAGTCATAAACGAATCAAAACATATTCCAAATACTCCGACAAAAGAGGTGCAGGACGAAGCACTCACGGAGACTCCCGCTGACAAGGAGCCAAAGACTGGGAGTATTTGGTATGAATACGGTTGTGTATAAAACTTCCATACTGCCCTCGACGCTTCCATTAGTACGTCCGAAAAAAAAAAAAGAGAAGCGTGTAGAGAGAAAATGTGCTTTTACGTAATATATATTCTCGTAGTCTCAAATTTATACACAAGGAAATATATATAAGTGATCCCTCCGAGTTTTTGATATGCACATATTTCCTTGTCAGTATGCAATAACCGCACACCGGTCTCCATCGCGAAAACCGATCGCAACGCAAGCGCGCACTTGATGAAAAAGAATCGCGGGGATGTTGCGATTCTTCTCAGAACTGTTAAAAAGTATTACGTATACTAAAGATTTTATTTTTTCTAGCTAGTAGTAAAAATCAAACTGCCATGATCGGACACGTTGCGTACTCAAAAACAAAACAAACAAAAAAATTACGAGGTAGACTTAAGAGTAGGGTAAAAACCTTTGAGTTCCTAAAGAGCTATTTTTTTTGTTCAAAAACACAAAGAAAGTGACGATATTTACATTTGACAAACTTCGGCGATCTTTTGCGCTATATGTTCTTTGTATCTTATGTGTATTTTTAATTCAAGACTTTTTCAAATCACGATCTTGATAATAAACTTTACCATTTTTATTCGTACAGAAGAGATTTATGTAGGAGAATATTATTAAGGGAGTTATCGTGATTTTTCAACAATTTAAGAAATTTTTGAAAAACTTATCACGTGTAAATAACATTATTAAAACATGTCCAAGCAGCTCGTAATATTAGAGCCAGTCTACAATGAAGGTAGTAACGCTGCAGGAGTAGAGAGTAAACTATTTTTCGGTGAAGTGAAATTCCCATTTCGCACTGCCTACTGCCTTACTGTTAGCCAATGAAAAACGCGTGTTAAGAAACGCGAAATAATTACTTGTATAGACAAAAATGAAATAACTCCAAGAACTTTACTCTTGCAGCCTTACTACATTCATTGTAGACCTAAGTCCTTTATATACTTTTGAAGTGTATTGCACCACGATAACTCCCTTAACATATTAAAGATGAAGTAGAATATATGTATTATTGAGAATGACTGTCGAGACACAAAATAACAAGAGTAATTAATACCAGTAACGTGCTCGACTTCGACTTAGCGCTTATCTAGATTTTATTTTCACATTTTTTTTTTTTTTAAGCGGAAAATATATACATAATGACATGTGTATTTGCTTTTGCAATTACACTGATTACCTCTTCGACTTTTGTCACGATGTAAGTTTACTTTTTTCCATTACATTTTTTTTTATATATATATGTAACTTATATTTTTATAAATTATACATACACATGTTAGGTGTATATGAATAGTGTATAGATCTCTCATCTGTTTTCTTTCGTGAGAACTTTATAACACTTTTGCACAAGAATGTAAGTACTTAATTGACGGTTTAAAATAATTATTGTTTATTGTATTCTTGCCATTTGTCTAAACGTTTGTCTTCTAACGTGTCTTCCTACGAAAAACGAGATGTATAGCATTGACATATGATTGTATAATTTACAAATTTCACTTGTGTTAAATAAAAGAAGCATTTAATTAATATCTAATGACATGTAAGACTCTGATATTTTAATTAATATCTAATGACATGTAAGACTCTGATATTTTTTAGACCAAAAACCTGAGAGAGAAGTAAGAAAATTTATATTGAGTTAAAGTAGATTGAAATTGATTTGAATTTGTACTGTCGCTGTCTCACTTTTACGCTGTTTCACTTTTCTGCTACTTAGTTGACGGAAGCGCTGTTAGTCTTCATTACAGCATGAAAACACCGGCCAGCAGTTTATGACAATTTAGTCAAAGGTTCAGCGCAATTTTCAAATCACGTGAATTTACTTAAGTCACGTGTCTTTAAAAACCGGATTGAACTGTCACAGTACTCGCCTACACACAAAAAAACGGAACAAAGCATACGTCTTACAAACCATATAATACCAGAGAGAAACCATCCCATGAGCGGCGATTAAAACCGTCGTGAAAAATTAACAATAGAATGGCCGCTCTCTAGTCAAATATTGGATCATTTATTGCTGCTAGAGGGCGCTTAGTGTTACTCTTTGTCGCGATAGGGCGATTAACCGATAAGAGTTGGCAAAACTGGCTCGTTATTTCTTCTCGTCATGATTTTTCGCGCGCAATGAGTTTTCGTAAAATACATTTAACTTCATACAGGTAATAATATTTTTGTTAAAAAAAAAAACATCCAATTTTACAATGTTTTTCTAGATTTGTTTGTGTTTTTTCTAGATTTGTTTGTAGTGAAATTTGTTGTATCTTTAACTTACGTTTGATTACATTTATTTGTCATTGTCACTTATGTGTTAAAAAGTAAATAGTTTTTAATCAAAGAATCACATCTGCATACACACATATGTATATAAGAAAATCTCAAAACATTATCTCTTACATCAGTCATTTTTTATTATTCGTGACTTTAGCAAAAGAAGCAAAACACAGCTGTGATTTTTCGCTGTCTCACGAGACGAGAGGATCTCACACATAGCAATGTTCACCAGTTGTTTGTTCCATCGTTCTTTTTTGTCGCCTTTTTTCTGCTGTTAGCAAGCTTTGATGAAAAAAAATTGACTGTGTGTGTTTCTCAGGCGTCTGGAAATTTGCATATTTCCAGTCAAGAAACTATGTTCGTGCCGCACGGTAGGCACGTTGTGTGCGTGTGTACGTGTACACACGCGTGCACTTTTTTCTCGTTTTTCGTCTTGACGCAGGAATGCTTTTTAAACTTTGTATTCGCATCGTGCACACGTTTAGCGTTAAATATACGATGATGTGTGTAACTGCCGCTTCTTTTTTCAAGATAAAACACTTTACTGTGAATATACATGTATACATATATATATACAGGGTGTCCCAGAATAGCCGTACAATCTCTCGTAGGCAGATAGAAGGAATAAAACTGAGTCGAAAAGTCCTGAACCATTTTTTTCTATTATTTATAATAAAGGAGTAATTATTGAGTAAAGCGGGCCAAT